>NC_000076.6:68059249-68224249 GCF_000001635.26 Mus musculus | reverse complement strand
GCATATGTGAGTGTGTGTGTAGGAACGAATATATATGAGAGAGTGTGTGTTAAGTATGAGTGTGTGAGTGAGTGTATGAGTGGGTGTGTAAGAATATATGTCATATATGTATAACATATGAGTGTGTTTGAGAGTATGTGTGAACGAGTGTATCGGTATCAATATGTAGGTCTGTTTGAGTGTGTGCGAATGTGTGTGTCTCTGTGTGAGTGTGTATGTATGTAAGTGTGTGAATGTGCACATGAGTATGTAAGTGAGTGTGTTTGAGTGTGTGTGTCTGAGTTGTATATGAATATGTGTGTGATCATGTGTGTATGTGAAGAGTTGCTTAGGAGTATGTGTGTGATCATGTGTGTATGTGAAGAGTTGCTTAGGAGTATGTGAGTGATCATGTGTGTATGTGAAGAGTGAGAGTTAGTATATGTGCCATGGCACATGTATAGAGGTCAGAGGACATTTTCTCCTATGTTTGCATAGGTACCAGGAATTTAATCAGGTCACCAGGCCTTGTGACAAACTTACCTGAACATGTCCCTATCCCTGCTCCACCTCCTGTACCTTTTAAGTGAGCACACTGTCTGCTCTCAAGCGGTGGCTCCCAATGTGTGTCATGGAAAGGCATGGTTGCCTGTATTTAAATCTTGCACGTGGAGGCTAAATAACGTAATGGTCACAGCTCAGACGTCTGGCAGGCTCAGACTTGAACCCAGAGTCCTCGTTTTCTGCCTCCATGACCTTCAGCGAGTTGCAGAGCTTGAGTTTTGTCACCCATAAAACAATTCTGCCTTTGTGAGGTATCATAGAATCTAACAGCACGCTAAGTTTCATGCGCTTAGGAGGATTGTCGGGTTCAATATAGGGTTTCGTAAAGAGTAACAAGTGCTGTCAAAAGCTGGGGTCTTAGGTTGGGAAATCCTAGAATCCCATCATTTCTAAACCACCCTCACAATCCTTTATGATATTAGTGACTGGCAATTTTATTACTAATTTCCTTTATGTAAATTGGTCATAAATTGGTCATTGGTTTTACTTAAATGATTATATTAAATGGGAAACTCTACATTACTGCTGTCAATAGAAAAAAAATCCAGATAATTTTCCATAATTAATGGTAAAGATAAATAGAGATGGCTATCCCTGCACTACATAATACTGACAAGGATGGATTACATTTCTGTCGGTGTGATAGAATATTTGACAAAAAAAAAAAAAAGCATCTTTCAGGAGGAGAGCCTATATTTGGCCTTCATTCCAATGGGATAAAGAGTTCATGAAGGTGGGAGAAGGTGTGGCAGCAAGAGGGTGTGGCCAAAGTGGTAGGCAGGAAACAACAAGATCACATTTCATCCCCACACAGGAAGCAGAGAGCCAGAACAGGAAGTGAGGTAAGGCTATAAAATTTCAAAGCCCACCCCCAATGATGACCTTCCTCTAGGAAGGCTCTCCCTCTTAAAGGTTCTATAATCTTCCAAACAGTGCCAACCACTGGGAAGCACCTGTTCAAACACAGACGCCCCTGGAACATCATTTCATATGCAAATCATGACTCTGGGTACCATTGATCTCTCTCTCTCTTTCTCTCTCTCTCTCTCTCTCTCTCTCTCTCTCTCTCTCTCTCTCTCTCTCTCTCTCTCTCTCTCTGCTCATGCGCAAAAGCCAAGCCTAGGTTGTTGATAGCAATGAAGGTCACAGGCAAGTCCTTCAGCAGCAAGCCATTCATTCTGTATTCAGAGATTCCCTCCCATACCGAATAGATCTATAAGCTCAGAGGCCTAACCTCAGGTGAGAGTGGGAAGGTTAAAAACAAACAACATGTAAGCATGAATTTAACTCTTTGTGAGTTAGTTGTGCTATACCTTAAGGACCAGAAGGCTAAATGCTGTAGAAACAGTGAAAAGGGAATCTGACCTTCTTAATATCTGCACTTTTATGGCTCAGTTCATACCCAGCTCCTGACTGCAACTAGGAAATAGAAAAATCTCAAGCTCTAGACTGTTTACGTCTTGGAGTGGGCAAAGGCTAATCGTTGTGGTTACCTGTTGTGGTTTGAATGTGAAGTGTTTCCACACAGCCTCAAATGTAGAACATTGGGCTGCCCACTGGTACGTTATTTTGGAACATTCTGTAAAATTTTTAGTAGCTAGAATCTAGTGGGAGGAAATCTCATGTTACTAGGGCAGATTGTTGAAGGCTATATCTCACTCCTGCTTTCTTCCTTGTTCAATGCATCCCAAATATCACACAATGAAGACCCTTTTTCCAGCCACACGGTCCCATTATAGTGACACTCTGCCCATAAACATAGGGCCAGGGCATCATGGACTGAAGCCACAGAAACCATGAGCCATCCTAAGTCCTTCCTCCTTCAAGACTGTTCATCTCAGATATTTCCTTTTGCTTGTGCAGAGGGTAATTATAGCTACTGCATGACCCTGAGAACACTAGTCCTAGCTCTCACTTGTTTCTACACAATTTTGCTAGCCAAAGGGTTACTTGCTGACCTCAAATTCCCCAAATTGGTTGCATGAGAACAACTTACTTGCCTAAGTGTAGGGCTTAAGCTAAGCAGAAGGAAATAAACACAGATTTAGACACAAGGATACTTTAGCAGCACACACACACACACACACACACACACAAATACAAGTGAGGCTCACTTTTGCACACACTCCTGTTGCATAATTGATAAAAGTACAAGGCCCATTGAAAGTAGCCTCAAGGTCCTGCTGTTCCCACTAATTATTTAAGCACATAGAGCATGGTTTAGGAAGCTTGTTTAGGACTCAGTGTAGAACATAGGTAGTCTGGGCATGACCTGTGGCTTGAGAAATAGCTGTAGATGCATTTGTCAGACATTTGGACTCTAGTACTGTTCTGAAGTCAAATCTTCAATTCGATTGTATGCCTCTTGTTATCTAGTAAAAGTAAAATACGTGCCAGCCAAGCATACCATCATGGACTTAAAACAAATGCATACAGCTATTCTAACCTTAAAGGAGACATTAGAAGAATGTCCTGGAATACAACTCTTCCTGTCCATGATCAAGATGCCAAATCCATTGAATCAGAGTTACCCACGTCTCGCCGCCAACAATGATGTATGATCTTAGAGGGAATGGTTGATAATTATAACTTACAAGGCAGTGCATAAACGCACGGGGCAGAGTGGAAGGATCTGGTGACACCACAAGAAACCACTTGAGAAGCTGGTACAGCTACTAACGTTTGCAGAACCATGAGCGATACATGTACTTTTGTAGCGTTAGCCTTCTTTTTGGTGTTTTCAGGAGGTGGGGTTATTAGCCAATGACTGCATTTTTGCTAAAAGTTAAACAAAACAAAAAAAAAAGGGCACACCCCTTTTCATTAGAGCCAAGGAGAGGGTTTGGATGAGGCTCCCTGGTTGTACAGCGCATCATTACCTCACGAAGTAGCAAGCAAGCTCAATGGAAATCATTCCTTCCTGTCTCCCTTCATTCTTAGAGTTCTCAATGAGTTCTCTGTCCGTGTGAATAGACTGCATGGCAGAGCCTTGGGCCTCGTCCTCAGATTATCTGCTTTGATTCCTTATCCCTGTCTAAAAAATTAAACACTACACATCCTCTTGAATTCTTTATTATCTCTACTTGTTACATCCTGTTCTGTTACTGAGAAGATTGGAAAAGGAGCAACAGCCCGCCCTGGCCTACTGACCTTGACATGAGCCTCACAGCAAGAGTGGCCTGTCACTGAGGTGGCAAGTTCAAGACTGTGGCCAGAACCTAGGACATCATAGTCTTGCCTCAGGTAAAGATCCAGACAGGCAGGCACTCTCTAGGCTAGAGTCACTACCAGTTTGGTAGGACATCTCTTATTCAAATAAGGAACAAGGTAATTCCCTGTAATGCCTATGAGTTCTCCAGAATGTCCCCCAGAAAGTAATACATGCTAAGCATTGCTTTGTTTTTACAACTGCTTCCTGTGCCTTGGTTTCACTCCCTGGGGAATCTCGGGGGACGTCAAAGTGCCTTAAGCCCCTTCTGCATACAGGTACTTTATGGGAATATATAACATGCACACAATACTGGAAGCAAAATGACCTATGACCTGTGCAGCCAACAACAGCTTTGGTGGCATTCCTAGTGGTCGGTTAACAGAATGTAGATTCTAGGATTCTTGTGACCATTTTTAAAAACACTTTGAGGATCTACTCCAGGGTCGTTTGACTTTTGCCGGTTTGTGTACCTCCCCCCATCACTTTCAGATTTGCATCCTTTCTGGTTTTGCAATCTGGGTTCAAAGTAGATTCCAGTTTGCAGAATAACCAACATGGTGGAGGTAAGGTAGGAGGCCAATAAGGCTGTAGAATCAGTACACCTGTGGAGGGACAGAAACCCACCTGGGGAGCGCTGGAGTGTGCCAGGAACTAACCCTTCAGTGTCTGGACCCCATCCCTCAAGAGAGCACTCAGGGAGCACTGCCTGGAGGAGATCAGGGCAGAGGCTGTTTAATGACCTGCCCTGAAGCCTTTGTACCATGAGGTCCCACCAGTGTGGACCAAAGGAAGGGCAGTCCTCGCTGCAAGCCTGGCATCCTTGAATGAATGCAGGAGGCCACGGCTGTCGAGAATCTGTATGTAGTTTAACTGGAATCCCACCCCATAATGCTTAAGTGAATAGTGCTCTTCATGTGTGCTGCCTAAAAATAGTTTCCTCTGTGGTGGGAGCAGAGTTTCACGTTTATACGAGCATCTGGCCTACGGAATCCAGTACTCCATTCTTTAAATAGCTTCGCCTGGCTCTGGAGTACTCGGCCTTGAAAATGTCTCCCAGCTAAACACCTTGTTTACACAACCCCGTTTAAATATAAACAAGCTCCCCCTTTGAAAATGCAGAAGAACAGTAATTTGGGAATCAATTATGCTTTAGGGTTATCTTTGGTGTGTGTGAGATGTGTGTGTGGGGGGAGGGTGCTGTAGTACGGGTGGCTGCTGAGAATATTTAAACTGCATCCATTCAGCAAGGCATTTCTGAATTATCTACTGTATTTAGAATTTAGGATTTTCCTGAGTTTGATTCCTACACATGTAAATCATGTGTGAGTTTGGAGTCTCTTCTAGACCATCATATGTAAATCCAGTTAAAATTGAAAGTTTTGGGAGATGAAGAATTCATACCACTACTAATACCCAACTATAATAGAAACATAATCCTATGTCCAGTTTGCTTCTCCATCAGAGACGTTTTGGGGCCGGTTATCATTTGGCAGCAGGCAATGAATGTACTTTTGTTAGTCTTAGGGGGGTACTAGTGGTTAGTCCTCACGAAAACAACGTGAAAGTCACAGATTGAAAGGTAAACATTACAAATGGATGGCTAATGGTTAGCTGTTACAGTCCAAAGGGGCAGGTTTTTTTTTTAAATACTTTTATGACCCTTGCCCAGCCTCTACTGAAAGATACTGTATAACCACAGTTACACATTTCAAGTCTATATCTCCTTTGAACATCCTTTTTCAAAGATAATAGGAAATAGTCCCACAGAGGGAGAGAGGGTGAGGGAGAAGGGTGGGAAAGAGAGGGAAAAGAAGAGGAAGAAAAAGATTGCTTTTTCAATTTATATGGTTTTTAATGTTATACTAAAAAAGCAGAAGCGGCTTTAAAATCTAATTCGTGGACCCACAGCATGTGGTATAATAATGACACCTCAGGAACCCCAAGCTCCCACCTCAGCCGTCCTGAAAATTAACACATGTTCAATCACTCTCAGGATTGTTCAGTCCTTCACTGTTGAAAGGCAGTCTAGATGTGTGTCTGTGTGAAGTAAATGGCTTCTATGCATATAGGTCAATTTGAGAAGGGGTAGGGGGAGAAGAGGCAGGCAGGGTTAAATGAAAAGGGGAGGAAGAGGAGGAGGAAGAAGGCTTGTTTTCTGTAAACACAACTAAAATGGCTTTTTGGACTACTCAAGGACTCTAGTTTTACAGTTTACATTAATTTAAAAAACAACAACAGCAAAAGCAGCAGCATTTTAATCTTTTAGGAGCATATGAAGAAAAAGCGGATGGTGAGAAGTCAGCCCTTGTAGAGTAACTTTTTTGGTTTTTGTTTTGTAAAGAAATGAATGTCAAGAGATCACCAGTCACAAAGTTGTCAACATATGTCTATGTCTGACAAAGCAGAATCATTCAGGCTTGTTGTTTTGTTTTTTTCCTTTGTTTTGTTTTGTGGCCATCATCTCAAAGAGGCTGGTTGTTTTTCATGGCCCACCAAAATAAATGCTCCCGCTGAACTGGAGTGATGCATATTCTCTGCTAAACATTGAAATATCTTCATTTAGAGATCATTTCCATTTTCACCAGTGGAACATTTTTAGATGAAAATCTCATCTCGTTCTAAATCATCTTCACAAAATAGTTTTCCTGTTGTGAATATCATCAGTTTGTATCGCAGAAAGTGGAGACAGGGAAAGGGCTAATAGTCATTCATGGTCCCCAAACCCAGAGACTAGCACTGTCAAAAGTTCAATTTCAGCCTGTTGGATTTCCTGATACAGAGGTGTTCCTGGCTAGAGAGATGCATTGGTGTTTTCAGAACAACTTTGGGGGAACAGGAAATAGGCATGTAAGACACATAGTGATTTCATATTACAGCAAACAAGAACAGTGAAAGCATAGTAACTATGTGTTTTCCCTTTTCCATACTTGGTTACCAAGTGGTGGTGGTGGTGATGGTGATAGTGGTGATGGTGATGGTGGTGTATGCACACTCTTCCTGTGTATGGATGCACATGTAGAGGGTACGAGTGCACATGCACCTGGGAGGCACAAGGTTGATGTTCAGAATTATCCTTTTTCATCTTACTCCTCAGGGCAGGGTCTCTTAGTGAAACCCAGAACTGGCCTATATGCCTAGAGCCACTTGCCAGCTTACTGTTAGAATCCCCTGTCTCTGCATGCTGTGGTAAAAAGTGCAACTGGGCCATGCCCACAAGGCATTTACTTAGGTTCTGGAGATCCAATGCCAATCCTCATATTTAAGCTCTCTAAGTGCTAAGCCATATTCCCAGTTCTGTAAAATCTATTTTAAAAAGCCAGGCCTGGATTTTCTTTCTCAGAGCCATGATTTTTCCTGGAGTCCCTAGCTCCCTGTCCTTAACATTCCCATACCCTTAAAACTACAAAGAAATCCAAAATTCAATCTGGTTTCATTTTATACCCAGCACAACTATCCTTAATTGCTCTCCCAGGGATGCCTTCCCTATATTTACACAACTATAGGATTTCTTTTCACAGACTCTGAACTTTATTAATTTCATATTGATTTTATTTATTTACTGATTGATTTTTGAGACAGGATTTTATGTAACCTAGGTAGCTTCAACCTCATTATATAGTGGAAGATGACCTTTATTTATTTATTTTGTGCCTCTATCTCTTGAATGCTGCAGCTTGTAGATGTACTTCATCATGCCTTGTTTATGCAGTGGTGGGGATAGAACCCAGGGATTCATGCATGTCAGACATGTGCTCTGCAAACTGAACCACCTCACTAGTCATATTAGATCAAATTCAGTAAAATAGCCCTACCTCTCTAACACTTGTTGCTCTCAGGAGTTCTTGAGATCTTTGTAGAATCCTCTAATGTGTAGGCTAAATGCCTCTGCTGTTCTCAACTAAGGCTCTTCTTCTGCACATGTCCTTTCTATGTAGGTGATTCAGTTTCTCAGTGTTCACTGTCAAAATACCATCTGCAGACCCTGCATGTTATCTGACCCTTGTGGCATGGTAAAAGCTATTTTGTCTTGTGTCCATTTGCCAACCATGTCTCAAAGTTTCTCAGTAGCAGCACTCTCCGTTGGCTCATATAAGAATTATAGTGAACTAGAGACATCAGCTTTCACAAAAACAAAGTGTAAAATGCATTTTCTTTTATTAGATTTAGTACTATTAGCTTTGGGCCATTCTTCAGCCTTTTAAGAGCTTTTTGTCTTTGATGGCATGCATTTAGATTCTATCTGCCAACCATGTCTTTTGCAAGTTTGAAAACTCTCCTAGGTTTTTACTCAATCAAGTTGATTAACACAGCAACTACCATACACAGTTGACTGGTGCCATTTCCATAGTACTCCATTTCTATTTGAATTTCTTCCTTTTTTTTTTTTTCAAGACAGGGTTTCTCTGTATACCCCTGGTTGTGCTTCCTAAGGTTTATCTTCCTAACTCAATTCCAAATATTTTAGAGGAAACTTTAGTTACCGGTCAATAAGTATTTGTATCATGCAGGGCGCACAGCTCCGAGCAAATCTGAGTAAATCCATTGGTGTTGGTGAACCGTACCTCTGCCTTACTTACTGTACTACCACAATGCTCTGTATCCAACCAAAGAAGAAGGCCTGGTGTGAGGCAGCACCATGAACCCCAATAGGCTTGGCACACAGCACTGGAGACACAGTTGAGCCATGAGAGCACCCACTGCTCTGGTAGAAGACCCAAGTTCAGTTCCCAGCACCCCTGTCAAACAGCTCACAGTTTCCTGTAACTATGGCTCCCTCTTCTGAACTCCATGGGCACATGCATCTATGTGTGTGCATGCACGCACAAACATACACATGAAATTTTAAAGGAATTTTTTTTTTTAGAAAAAAAAAATTTTTAGGTATCTTAATAAGTTTACCTAATGTTGCCCAACAACAATCAATTTACTATGGCAAGATGATATATACACACACACATATGTATGTGCATTTGTATGTATGCATACACACAGACATACAAACAGTAAGTAGTTGTACTTGAGAATACTTACTCCCCCTATAAGTGGGAGTAAGTATTCTTGTACATTCTATCTCATTTCTTAAAAATACCAAAGTTCCCAGTTACGGTTCCCCTCAAAGGATTTACAAATCCTACTACGAGCTTCAAATATCCTGTTGGAAACACGGACCTCTACGGAATCATGCAGCCCAGTGTCTTCTTTCCGGGCAAGTGCTAAATGTTTGTGGGTCAAACATTAACTGATTACCACTCATATTCCCTCAACCCTGTAGTGACACAGGCAGACTTGGCATTTGTTTTCTAAAGGTGTAGACCCTTCTGAGCTCCCCAGGTTCCACCGTGGTGTAGAACTGACATCTGTGCTCTTTTGTTCATCTAACTCAAAATATTGTTGAGTGTTATTAAGCTACCCCTGTCTAAAGGAGAAAGGCAGTCCATCTATGGTACAACGAATGCCCTTGAGCTTTCAAAACCCATGGCCAGGCCGGCTCTTGCCATGGGCTGTGTTTCGAAGTGATCCCTTTTGTAGGCATGGTCTGAATGTGGAGACTCCTCCTCATAGAGGAGAAGGAGCAGTCACTTTCTGCCTCTTTGCTCTGAACCTAGTAGAAACTGCTTTTAACATCCCAAAGATAGAGGGAAGCTTCTATTTATAGGCTTTGTGTGGTTCCTTGAGTTTTAACCAAAGTAAAAAAAGAACAATAATAAATCGCCTTTGAGTTTCTGCCCATAGAACTGTTTATTTAGCATTTTCTGTAAAACAGGAGATCTTCTGTCCTCACAAGAAAGACTGCATGTGGATTGCCTGGGAGACTTGAAATGATTTCTAATCTTGTCCCAACTGTCTACTGCTCTATAAATGAAATGTTTCATTTTCAAAGAGACAGTGACAGTTGTCCTGAAGATGGCCCCTTTAAACACAAAGTGTTTTCCAAGAGAGCAATGGCATTGTTGCTTTTATTGGAAAAATGGATTTTCAGCAACTCTTAACCTGCTTACATCTTAGCAGGGCCTTTGTTTCCGTGAAGTTGTCTGCAAGATTGTTTCTTTGATTCACAAACTCTTAAGGACTGCCATTTTTGTGGGATGGGCAAATGGGACAGTAGCCATATGGAAAAAGAATTGAACTTGGAATATGTAAATATATACATATATATATACATATATATATACACATATGTACATATATGTGTGTGTGTATATATATTATACTACATATAGTATTGGATATGTATTACATATATATGTGTGTGTGCGTGTGTATATATATATGTAATATAGTATTGGGGTAAGAAATATCTACCTCAGTGTTTTCTTCCGCTGAAATAAGCAGGTCTTTTATTGACAGATGGGTCCACTGTACCAAAAGGCCTTGCAATTTTGGGGAGGTGATGAGGAGGTAGACCACCAGGTTACTACTAATCAGCCTTTCTTTTCCCTTGGGTTGGGCATTTTTAAATTATTTAGGATCTCAGACACCAGGTATGCTAATCTCTAGACAGGATACAGCTTTGTTATTGATGTTATTTTGTGGTGATGGAGGCTGGACCCAATGGTCCATCGATGAACCAACCTGGAAAAGTGTGTATGTGTGTGTGTGTGTGTGTGCGCGCACGCGTGCTCGCACGCATGTGCTTATGAGCACTCATAGAGGTAGGAGGTCTGTGTGGAGGTCAGAGGATACCTTTAGGAGCTGGTTCACACCTTCCACCGTGTTAGAAATCTCTCTCTTGTTTCTGCTGCTGACTCTGTCTGTACACCAAGCTAGCTGCTCAACAGAAATTCTTCCATCTTCACCTCCTATCTCCAAGTAGGAATGCTGGAATTACAGACATGTACCATAGCATCTGACATTTTACAAGGCTTCTGGAGTAATCGAGGTTGCAGGGCTAATGATTGTTACCTGCTGAACTATTTTTCTAGACCCAAATTTATATCTTAAGGATACTTGACCCAACAGATTTTCAATTAAGAATCACTATTTTTTCCTCTGAAAATCTAAATTTTTTCCTTCTCTCTATTTACTAAATACCTTAATTTTATTTATGATTCAGAGAGATTTATGGTTCAGTGAGATTCTATTTACTCCCAATAGGTTGTGATTTCTGTGGTAGACCACTAAAGACTGCATCTTTACAACTGATAATCCTCCCAAAAGATAATTTTTTTAAAAAAATTACTTTTAAATCACGAGAAAGAAACATATGGTGGTTTGCCCCCACCTGAAAAAATGACTAATATCCAAACAGACCAAGTGAGTTAGTCAGCTCATTATGTATGCTCATATGATCAAGTCTATAAGATGTATTTAATCAACATATTCTTCACTGATTCCATATTGAAATACTTGAGCTCTCACATGCCAATAGCTTTTATTTAGAGTCAACAGTTGCTGAAAAAGCTCTTACTTAAATTATCTATGGGAACAGGAATGTAAAAAGAACCTGGATTCACTTCCTTTGTAGCTGTGCCTCCCTGTCATAGGCTAAGACTTAGGCACCGGGCTCTTTTTTAAAGCATAATGTACATGAGGAATAACCAGGACTGTAGAGGGATGCTAAGGTGAATTCAAATGGGATAATGCTGGAGAATCCCACTCAGAATGGAGTTCCACACGATGTAAAACACACTGTAATGTGGGCAAAGGGATTGTTCCTACAGATTAAATGCATGTCTATAGAAGGATCATTGTGTTTGCTTCAGATGTAATTTCATGCCTGAAAATTTACACTGAAGGAAAAATGGTCTGGATCCCATTAGCCAGGGCTCTGTTTTGCTGTCAGTTTAATTAAATGGAAAGCGTTGGCAAGAGCCGCAGAGGTTCATAGAAATGGTACGATTTTGTATGTTGGAACAGGATACTAAGAGGTCGCCCAGCTTGAAAAGGATACCAAAAAAAAAAAAAAAAAAAAAAGACCTGTGACTCAGTTGTGTTTACAGATTTCCTCCAGTTTACAAGGAGCTCAGTGATAAGCAGGCTGTAATAATTTATAGGTACTGTGGGGGACAATGGCATGACCCCAAGATAGGGAATGCTAATCTTAGGGAGGACTGATGTGAATGTGACTTGGCTCTAAACAATAGGAGGAGGGAGGAACACTTTCTTTAACAAAACTAATTGTTTCCTTTGTTTTATGGATCCATGGGGGGTGGGGAGGGCGGTACAGGACTGCTTTTAAAGTGTTTGTGTGTGTGTGTGTGTGTGTGTGTGTGTGTGTGTGTGTGTGTGTGTGTAAAACAAAAGAAAGAAGTAAGAGAGGGGTGGGGTGGGGGGAGAGTAGAGCAGAGACGGGGACAGTGATTTATCTGTTAAGTGTGTTTGGCGGCCTGCCTTTTGGCTGGAATGTTAGAGAGAACCGTATTTGGCGTACTTTAATGGGGCAAAAGCTCTGAACTTCATTTGTAAGGGAAAGGGACCATGTTTTCTCTTCCCTTGTTCAGTTCAACTTTATTGCATCTTGACATCCTGTCTTGTAATTGAATAGCAAAATCTGGACCTAGCTCAGAAAGGAAGAAAAGTTAAGCTCTTCGTCCTCCTTTTCCTCCTCCTCACTCTCTTCCACCCCTCCTCCTCCTCCTTCTTACCCTCCTCCTCTTCTTTCTATTCCTCCCAGCTCCTCCTCTCCCTTTACCCTCCCCTCCTCCCCTCCCTCCTCCCTCTCCTTCTCCTCTTCCCCTCCCTCCTCCTTCCTCTCCCACAACCCTCATATTGAAGAGAAAGGGAGCCCGTCTCCAGGTTTTATCTCATCTACAACTTCCCCACCACCACCACCTTTGAACTGGCATCCAAAAGTAGTGAATGTTTGACTTTGCTGAAACTCCATGGCTGCCCTTGTACCTTGTACTGTACTGAGGGAGCTGATGTGTTTGTGCCTATTCTAATAATTCAGTCGATATGGGTTATTTGAAGAAAAACTTTTCAATCTTCAGTTTGAAAAAAAATACTTAGGTAATGAAAGTATTTTATATGATACACATAATTATGCTTGTGGCAACCCCCATCAAACTGTCTGACATAGAAAGTGAACCTCCATTAAGGTATGGCATTGGTAGAAATGGGAAAATGTTATTTTACCACTGATAATACAGAATGCTTAAAAGGTTTTGTAAAAATAAAAATAAAAAAATAAAAAGATACTATCAGAAGAAAAAAAAAACACCCGGTACCAGCAACCCATAAATCTAAATCTAAATCATTATTTTCCCCTTTAAGTTGGCACAGCATTGTCATTATTGTTAGGAGCTGAATAGAGCTGAATATATTCACTGGATTGTAACTCCCTGACAAGGCATGTTGTGTGGGATTTAATCAGCTACAATCCATAAAAGTTGGGCCTCTTACTCAAAGCCGTGTGACTAAATATTTGAACAGTGGAATATTCAGGAATCTGCAGGAGGGATGCTTTCCCTCTTTTTAGTTGGCCAGGTTTTTTTCTTAATTTGTTTTAAGTATGCCTATTTCGTCTTAGTAACACTAACGACCACTTGTTATGTTCAAAGAAATACTGTGACTGAGAAAAAAAAGAGTTCAACTCTCGGGTGTCATCTAACATCATTACTTACATCTGGGTTCTCAGGTGTGTCTGCCTATGTGTGAGTGAGGCTTTCTTCTATTATCTCCCCTACTTTTATACCCTCTTTCCACACCCTACACAATGCTTCCATGCGCAGCATCTTCGAATTTCTGGCTCAACTGTCTTCACTATGATGTAATTTAGTTAACGATTCATAGATTTGAGTTTGTTTCCTCCCAAGCCCGAGCTTTGACTATGTAGGTTTCAGAGATACCTGTCACTTGTATCGTTGTATGTCCTCGGGGAAAATGCCTTGAACAGGGTGAAGGTGGGGAGGGGCTCGTAAGGTCAAAGGTAAAGTAGAATTCTGAGGTGTCTGCTAAGGGGTGGTTTAATAATACACACAACATTTTCAGTAGATACTGTATGTCCTGGAACAATTCCTAAAGCCAGTGGTCTTCAGGTTTCAAAAGAAGCAGAGTGACAGAGAAGTTGGGCCATTGTGGGCTGGTGTGTGCTGCATGGAGTGAACCTTAAGATAGCCAGGTCCTAGAATTAGGTCTCCAGAAGTCTGACACTGAGGAAAGATAGCCCTGCTTCTCCGTGTGGTTCCTGGCTCTACCTGCCAGAAGCCCCGCCCCTTTTAGAGGATGCCCCGCCCCTTTTAGAGGGATGCCCCGCCCTTTAGAATATTCTAGCTCCACACTGTGGGTATGCGGACAGAAGGCTCCTGGGTTGTCTCTGAGCACACGCGGGTGGACATGGAACAGAGCTGACCAGTGATATAGGTTGGGACTCTTGTGGAAGGGTTGGTTAATCGCTGTCTCAGCCAATTATTGCTTATCCCGATGATGTCACCACAGTGACATCAGAGGGTCTAGGGTGCTGCTTATGAAATACTCGGAACTGAAAACATTCCTTCTGCGTTTAGCATAGCACTTCAGGTGAGGATAATGTGGACTTTCAATAAAGTGAGGCTGCTTTGTGTTGCTTTGGGATCCTAAAAAAAATTGTCTTTTTTTTGGGGGGGGGGTTACAGTTAAATTAATGCACTTACACACGCACACTCCATGTATCAGAACGAAGCAGCACAGGGCACAGGAGACTTTTAATCTTTACTACTGACTTTCTGCATGTACAATTTTGTCCAAAAAGTATAATTTATAGGCACAGCCTTGTAATTGTGCTTATGAAGATGAGGCAGGAGGATCACAAATTCCAGGCTAACCTCGGCAACACCATGATTTCTGGTCCAGCCTGAACTATGCAAAAAAGACCCTGACTCAAAAGTAAAACATAACGAGGATGATGAAGATGATGCTAATGACTACAACAATGCTAATGTTGATGGAGGAGGAGAGGGGAGGAGGAGGCAGAACAGGGAGGGCTAGGAGCTTGAGGTGGAAAGTATGAGTTAGCAGCCACTGTGGGGCTGGACTTTTAGGCTCATAAAAAAGCTTGGGTTGGTCTTTTGAAAATAAAATGAGATATTCCAGCAGCTAGTTTATTTTAATTTCTCTTCTTTTCCAGTTCGTGACAGTATTTCAAATAATTAGGCTGATTTATGATAACAGATAGCTTGGAGATGTGGGATGCCTCTGTAGCACAGGGCCAGTTTATTGTATCTGGCCTTATCCAATTATAAAATTGAGTTTAGTCATGTAATGTTGCCCTAACTAAAATATCCATCACTGCAAGCCGACTTTCTCAACATTGTATACGGGGAGGCAGTTTTGAGCTTCTCACTACGATGCAACCTCACATGGGACTACAGTTACCCAGCTTTCTCCCTTAACATGTAAGAACATAAGAAACTTTAGCTAAGTTTAGTCTCCTGACTCTAATGCACATGTTTGGTGACAGCAGTCAGGGAAGCTCTGGTGACGAGCAGGAAGGATATGATAGACTAGGGTAATTATTTCCCCAAGAAAATGAATGTGCGGCGTTGTTTGTACAAATAACATAAAGTGATTATTTGTTACAGAACAATAAAAGGTCGTATTTAATTTTAAACACCATCCCCTGGGAACTTCTGGGTATTTTGGGTTGCTAATCCAAAGCTGGCTTGTTGTTATGGTTAACAACAGCATCTTAAGGGATGGAAGGGTGGGGGAAGGGAAGAGAGGGAGGCTGTGGCAGCTTCCCTTCCTCATTCCCCCCACTACGAGAGAATGTGGGACAGGAATGCTGAAATATTCACATTGGAATGAGGTTTGTATTTCTCTGTTTCCCCCCCCCCCATATTGTTCACGTGACTGTTTATTTACAATAATCTGAGTAATCTCAGAATTCCTCTTCAAGGTTTTTTTTTTTTTATGTATTTATTTATTTATTTTTTTGGCCTGGATAAAAAAGTACAGCTCTAAAATATTTCTCCTAAAATAAATCCGAGACGGTCTCATTTGCAGTCAGCAGGGTTGATTACTTGCAGACACACTGGAAATTTACATGCGCGTCCCTCCAGTATAGACCGCTGATCTGCTCAGATCATTACGACTAGTGCTTGGCTGTGTGCCAAGAGGTCGAAATCTGCCGTTGTAAATCGTGAGTTGAAATAGCAGAAAGTAGATTTGTAACTTAAAAAGTGTAAACAGTTTGGAGAATGAAGTAATTTCAGGGTGTGATTGATTGCCTTCTGATTGTACTTTCAATGAGCCTGGGGTCTCCAGGGCAGATACGTGCTGTAACTGCTTATTATACATTTTCGGTTTTCCAGGCAATAATAGCATTGTTGCTAGACTTTTAAACAATGTATGCATCTCCTGGAGTGACCTTTTAGGAAATGAATAGTTTTATTGTATGTCCATTACTTTGCCTGAAACAACGTCTTTGAGTTATTAATTTGACTAGTTCCATAAATAAAGAATTCAAAACGCAAAGCAGCTGTTCAGCCCAGAGCACAGTGTGGCACGCGCGGGCTTCACAACCACTGTTTGAGATGGACGACCCAGGAACAAATGGTTTCGTGGGTGATAAATTAGTAATGTTTCTAGAGCCCGTGGTTACCAAAGATTAGCCTTTCAGAGCTGCAGAGGCCCAGAGTTATTATCAAGGAGGACAGCTCATCAGTGGCTTTCCACAGCACTGCAGGAGCAGCTCTGCCTTTGTGAGGCATTTCAGTGTTGTGGACGACATCAGTGGAGAGACAAGTAATGGCTATGTAGAAGATAGATAGATAGATAGATAGATAGATAGATAGATAGATAGATAGATAGATAATAGGTGGGTAGGTAGATAGATGATGGTTGATAGATACATAGATAGATGATAGAGATAGATGATTGATAGATAAATAGATGGTTGATAATAGATAGATATATACATAGATATTAGATACATACATACATAGGTGATAGATGGTAGATACATAGATAGACATGTAGTTAAATGATAATTGATAGATGCAAACATACATACATACATACATACATACATACATGACAGAAAGTTGACAGAAATAAATAATAAACAAAAAGATGCATGATTGAGGATACATACATACATGATAGATAGGTAGATAGAAAACCAGAGATAGATAGAAAATAGAAGATAGAGAGAGGTAGGTAGATAGATTATACACACACACACATATGTATATATATATATACATATATATGTACATATGAGTAAGTATATATATGTGTGTGTGTGTGTGCATATATATATATATAATGATAGATAGATAGATAGATAGATAGATAGATAGATAGATAGATAGATAGATGATACAGAAAAGTCAGAGATGTAGTAGCCATGGTGGGGCTCACCATAGCCCCATTGGTAAAGTGCTTACTGAGTAAGTATGACCCCATCATCTCTGTAAACAGACAGATGCAGCAGTGCATGCCTGCAATGCCAGTGCTGGGAAAGTAATGTAAGGGATTCTGAGTGAATGTATGTGTGAGCTCGGGTACCATGAAGAGACTCTGGCGTAAGATGGAAGACAGCAGGCATCCACCTCTAGCCTCCGCGCACACACACCCCACCCCACAAAGCAGAAGACCAGGTGTGTGTTCTGCTGATGCAGCTGCCGGATCACCCAGACAAGTCTTTGTATCTTTGGTCCTCTTTCCCCCATCAGTAAAATGGGTATAAGCATGATGTTTGAAACATTGTTTTGAGATTCACCAAAACGGGGAGGATTTTGAGAGTGCTCTGTTGACTGAGTGCCCTCCTTGCCTTCCCAAGGCTACTGTGTGGTCACAGCACAGGCTTTGCTCACTGCCCATCTGAGACTGTAAATGGCTCACAGGGGTGTGTACTCTGAGAAACAATCACCCACTTTCACAGTCAGAGGCCCCAGAAATAATCTGCATGCTAACATTAGTACTGTAGTTTCTTTTGGTTTTGTTTTGTTAAATAAAAACAATTTGCCTGAATATAGCAAACCCCCCCTCCTTTTCTGTATTTGTTATTCCTTGTTTAACTCCATATTTTTTGGAGGTTCACATTTTGTTCCCATATTTAGAGAGGAAAATTTGCAGCTCTTAGGCATTTATCGGAGCATTTGCTACATTTCAAGTGGTGGCTCCAGGAACCCAGTGGCAAAAGGAGTGCAGCCATCACTTTATAGATGTTCATGTGGGATTTGCCTGTAGAACTTTCTTGACTTGTGCTTGTCCTTTGCCCGGCTTTCTGGTTTGATATCCCTACATGTTGCTGTCAAACTCCCGAGGTGTGACGGCTACTACAACTCAGGAGCTGAACTGTGAATGCTTAGATTGCCTTTGTTTGAATGAATTCAATCTAGATCACCATACATAGCTAGCTAATATTATGGTGTGGCAGCTGGGGAAGTCAAGACACCCTTCTTTAATTACAGGCTGGGAAGGTAAAGTGGGGTATTCTGTGAGTCTGAGGAAATAAACTGGTGAGGGTTTCTATTCTCCTCAAGGAAACACTATGTCAAAATACCAAAAGTTAGTGTTTGAAGGAGTAGGGAAGAAACGGAGGGGTTGCTTTATAGTATGTGTGCTTTCTAGAAGGTGGTTGGTAGAGACGGTCGGACAAAGTAGAGATAAGCGAATATCAGGTTGAAACAGTGTTTTAGCCTAGCAGGCTGGCAATAATGACAGCCCTTTGAAGGCAACCCTCCCCATCTGGCTGGAAGGAAGACTCTGCCAAACCAGCTTCGGAATGTTCCTTTGGCGAATAGCAGGAGATTTAGGGACGTAGGATTTAGTGGACCTACATGGTTTGAAGGAATCAGGATGCAACATGAAGCATTTTCATTTTGAGTTGTTCAAATTCATTCATGTCTATGGAATAGAGACCTCCCAGAAATGCTAGGTGTGAAATCATGCCTACAGTGTGCCAGCACTGTACCTACAGTATGCCTACAGTGAACCTATAGTGTATCTACAGTGTGCCTATATTATGCCTACAGTGTGCCTAACCAAGACGGGAGCCATGAGTCCTGCATCCAGCATGGGTGGGACCTGGCCCACGAAGGGCTGCCTTGAACATCTGTAGCATTAGACTAACATTCCAGCCACTGGCTTCCTACACTCAAGATCTCTCCTCTGAGAGGGGAAGCAGCCCTTGGCACTGCATAACATTCAAGTCAGAAGACAAGGCCATTAGACATCATGGAATTCCAATCTATGCATCTATCTATCTATCTATCTATCTATCTATCTATCTATCTATCTATCTATCTACCTACATATCCATCTATCTATCTATCTATCTATCTATCTATCTATCTATCTATCTATCTATCATAATCCCACAATTCTACGAAGAATGGCTGCCGATGTGAATTATAGGGGATTTTAAAAGCATCTGTGGGAAAGCGAGAGGAGGAATGGGTTTTTTCACACACGGACAAAGGCCATCAGTCCCACCTGAGAACTTCCTTCCCTCTGTAGTCTCAACTGGGGCTTTCTTCTTGACTTTTCTCCCTCTACGGAGCCCCTCCTCTGGACTAGGACCTAGCCCTTTCAAATGTGCTCTTTCAGCTCCAGGCCCGCTGAATACAAGGGTTCCCAACCCTTTTTATCCGGGAGCCATAGCAGGCACTGTGAGTGGCTAAAGCCCACAGTAACTTTAAGGCCCCACCAAACAATGCTTTCACATCTTTTCAAATCAGGAGAAAATACCATGACCTTTAAGTCAGTAGGGGAAGCTTTCTGAATATGTACTGTTTTTATAGTTGTTGTTTTTAGTCAATATTTTGGTTTGGTTTTGTTTAATTGACACCTACACTCCAGTGCCCCTTCCAGTTTTGTTTTTGTTTTTGTTTTTGTTTTTTTTTAAGGCAGAAAGTCAGACAGCAGTGGCCACATGGCTGTCTGTTGAAGTTGACAGCCAAAAGAGCTCTAGCCCAACCTTCATCTTAAGGGAACTCCCCACAGAGGGGCGTGGTTTTGTCCTTCTTCTGAGACTTATGGAAGCCGACTAAACCTCTTCTACTCATTAGCGATGTCACACGTCCTGTTTTACCCGGGACCATTGTGGGCTCTCAAAAGCAGGAGCAGACTGCTGCTGACCATCATAGTCACTGCATCCTATTCCCGTGGTCAGGTGGTTAGTATGTCCATCTTCTTACCCTACTGTCTTTTCTGGCTGTGAAGAATTCCTTCTGCATCCTAGATCCTGACCTTACTAGTTTCTACTGTATTCAAGCTTCCCTTTCAGGAGCATTTATATGCGTGCATGGAAATACCTATATCTCAGAAGTGTCTTAGCCACGTTGGCCATGACTGTTCCCATGGCCCTACGGAACGCCACAAACCTTAGGCATCCATGTAGAATATTTGACGACATATTTGTATTTCTACCCAGGCAGTTCTATCATATAAGCGTTAAGACTTTCCTATGGAGGAGAAGCAAAGAGGGCAATGGTGATTCTGGGTTACTGGAAGTCGCAACGCGGCTACCCTCCCTGGCTCCACCTCCCCATCTGTGCAGAGAACAGGAAATGGAAATGCAGACATGGCATGAGCTAGCACATCTCTGCAAAGCCAAAGCCTGCCTCATGGCTCTTTCTATATTGCTTCTTCCCAGGATACCATCTCTACTCCTGCCTCTCTTCTTTGATCATTTTAATTTAGCTTATTATAAGTTTGCACAAGTCTGGCTTGTACTGTGACTGTATTTACATCCGCTGGTGTGTTCTCTCTTCTTGAATCCCAATATTATAGATCCCCTTTCTTCTTCCCAACTAGGTCCCCTTCCTGCTTCGAGTCTTACTTTTAGGTTATACTGTGTGTTCATGATTATATTGAGAAAACAGTGTTTTGTAGGAGCCTCTCAATCCTCCCTCTCTTAGGATCTTTCCAACCCCTCTCCCCGCTTTGTGTGTGTGTGTTTGTGTGTGTGTGTGTGTGTGTGTGTGTGTGTGTGTGTGTGTGTGTATGTATGTGTGTGTGTGATGGCCCCTGAGTCGTACAGGGGTGATTCGGACGTACTATTTAGGGCTGGGCACTTAACAGTCATTCATTCTCAGCATGTCGCCAGCTATGAGTCACTGTATTAATTATTGCCCACTGCAAAAAGAAGCTTTTCCAGCCGTGACGGACAGCCGTACTTTAGTAGGGCACGGAGAGCGAGCCCCCCTCGGTTTCTTCTTAAAATGATTTATTCTAGAGCTGCTTTTACCCCAACCATAATGTAATTGTACTTTAATCAATACAAAAAATGTCTGTGGAACCAGGGGAGGGCTCGGGAAGAGAGAAGCCAGGAGATGGGAACCCTTGTTTACTTATCTCTCCGAAACAATGCTCACGTTAAACCACCTGCAAATGAAATAGGATTGTTACTCTAACGGCCTTGGAGAAATAGCTGCCCATTCCAGAAATTCACTGGGCTTCCTATTTCCAGTGGCCTCTCTCTCTTTTTTTTTTTTAATTTATTTTATGTAAATACACTGTAGCTGTCTTTAGACACACCTGAAGAGAGTGTCAAATCTCATTACAGATGGTTGAGAGCCACCATGTGGTTACTGGGATTTGAACTCAGGGCCTTTGGAAGAGCAGTCAGTGCTCTTAACCTCTGAGCCATCTCTCCAGCACCTCCAGTGGCCTCTCTTAAACACAGAAGCATTTGGTGGGCAAGGTAAATACCTGCTTACACTTAACTGGCAGCTAAGGATTCGATGGTGAACCTAGAATGAGCTACTTCGTACACCCTCCAAGGTAGATGGATGCTTGATGCAGCATCAGAAGAGGGGGAATCTTGGCTTTCCAGGGTTGTGACTCCTGACCTCTGTTCCATATGACCCTTGCATCCCTAATGTTATTCCTCTGCTGAGCATCTCTCACGCCAGCAAGCTGCCTCATTCCGAGCCTGCTTGTGCCTTCTCCCTTCTCATAACAGGTTTTCCTGGCTAGAAGCTTCTCACAGGACCTGTGAGGAGTAGCCACTTTAGTGCTCTGTGGGATCAGACCGTCCTGGGGTCCAGAGTAAGGTCACCTTGAACAAGCTGCATAATGTCTCTCAACCTCAGTTTCCTTGTGCACAAGTCGGAAGCAGCAAACGCATCCATCCCTCCTGGGCTTGCTACTGTGACTAAACACTCACTGAAGGCTTAGCGCTTGCCTGTCCAGAGCATATGTTCAACGAGAGGCACTGTTTTCCTGGCACAACTGTGCTCAATAACTGAACATTCTGGCTGGGGCCCTAGGATGTGATTGTCATTGTGTCTGTAGGTTTGGTGTCAAGCGTTGTGATGACTGCCATGTGGATAAACACCAGGAAGCACGGTTGGCATCTCGCAAACGGGACCGTATCTTACCTGGCGAGGTGTGGGAGATCGTAGGCAATGTTTCTGAGTCTGTCGCACTTGAATGTGGTCGGAGATGAAACAGGTCTGTCAAGTTGAAGATCTCAACGCCCGCAATGTACATCCTGCTATCCGGGTCTCTTAACACCTGTCCGTTACCCGATGTTTGATGTATGAAGACGCATTAAACAAAAGCGGAAACACCTGACCAGGGTGTCGCTGAACTCCATTATGCCTCTGTCAGCTTCACCCTTCACTAACTAGAATTTCCGAAGGCTTTCGCTACCTGTCTTTTTATCGTCTTGGTTGAAACAAATGGTATTTTATGATTTTTTTTTCTTCTTCTTTCGGGTTTAGAAATCTCATTTAAACCGACATAATGAGACACTTTAGACAAAAATGTAATCATTCGCACTTCTTCCCGTACTTACTGTCACGACGGGGCAGTCGGGGCGAACATTCGACTTATTTTCACACAAGCTCTCATCCTTGCTGTGCGCTCTGACGTGTCCCAACATTCCATATAGGTGGGATGGCTTTGTGTCTGTTCTAAACAATTATGTAGTAGAAGAAATAAAAGGACTGTTGTCTGATGGGATTTTTGAGAGAAGCAGAAATCTTAGACCAAGCAGGCCAAACGGCTCTCTTTTCAATTCTGGAAAGAACACACCGATGGGGTCCAATGTAAAGAGACCTATCATGTTATCATTCACAGCGGAGATAGATTTGTCTGTTGGTTCTGGGTGTTATTTTTAAATAGCTTTAAGGAATTGGTGAGTGAAGACATGAAGATCGATCGTCTTGTTTCTTGAAGGCGAAGACCATGGACCAGTCATGGTTGCCCGTTTTGCAATGACTCCATAATGCTTAGAGAAGAACATTCTAACCCAAGCTGGCTTGGAGGACAGGTTACTGAGGTGTTTCTTCCACTAGTTTGTGACTGAGAACACTATCTCAGCACATTGTTAGAGAAAGGTTCTTGAGGGTTCTGGGGCGGGGGGTAAGGGAAAGCTACTTGGAAGGATCGCTTTTATTTTTCTTTACACACTCGATTTTAAAACACGCTTGCTGTAAGGAACCAGCTGAGGCTATATGTTGCTGTTGCTTTAGACACCATCCCGTTTAATAAAAAGAGCAAAGATAATGTTGAATAAGCAGATGTCTTGCCAGGGGGAAAGAGCTCCCTTCCCGGAGACCTAAGACCATTTGCCCCGACTTCTTCCAACCGTGCTCGTATGGCTACCTCACAGAGTCCCTGTAACAGTTGTCTCTGGAAGTCCTTGAAGTTTCGAGATTTGTCAATGGAACAAGCATGCTTTGAGATACCCAGGCTGTTTTTCAGAGACCTAGGAATATCTTGATTGTGAGGAGTCGCTATAGTATTTCAGCCTTGAAGTATCAGGCAGCCCGGGCCTTGTAAATGATAACACCCATTTTTTTAGAAGCTCTTCATCCACATCCCACCTGAGGGGGTCGGATATCAAACCAGGTTTAAATTTCAGTTGAAGGCAGAATATATTAGTAATACCTTCCGTCACTGAAAGAAACCTTGGCTACTTCCAGGTACCAAGTGTGAAGTCTCACCTTGCTGAGATGTGGCCAGCCAAGGGCCAGAAGTGAAAATGAGCAAAGAGGGTTCAGGTTAATGACAGTTCAGCCGATATGTCCCAGTTTATTCTGCATGAAGATGCTCATAGTATAAGTGGCTTATGTGTTTGTATGTGCATGTGTATGTATATGTGTGTGTGGTGAGGGTCATATGAGTGTGTGTGTGTGTGTGTGTGTGTGTGTGTGTGTGTGTGTGTGCTCAATGCACAATGCACAATGCATGTAGAGGGCCAGAGGACAACCTCAGGTGTCATTCTCAAGAGCATCACCTACGTCATTGGCCTGGTGCTTACCAGTTAAGCTGGCTGGCCAGTGAGCCCCTAGGGGATCCTCTTGCCTCTGTCCCCCCAGAGTCGGGATAACAAGCATGTACCGCCATGCCCTCCATTTTAATGTGAGTCCAGTAGATTAAACTCAGGTCTTCTTTCTTACAAGGCAAGTACTTTACTGAATTGAGCTGCCCCCAGCCCTATGGTCTATCTTACATTACAACTGTTGCACTGGCACATCTAAAGCCCTGAGCTCTGCCTCTCGGCATCTGTGTGGCATCCCAATTGTTCACCATGAGGTTCAGGCACTCTCTCAGAGCCACCAGTCTCCTCTCTGGACTCCCTCACTGTCCTCTTCTCCACCGATGTGATATAAAACTGGCACCCTCCCTGAGTGGGTCCCACCATGTTAAATGTTGGATGTCTGTAGCTAGACAGAGTCTGGCCCTGCTGGGTAGAAACCAAGTTAAGTTTATGGACTGAAAGACTAAACCCAAGGCATTGTTCTCCCGTGCCTACGGGATCTGTCTGCCTTTCCTTCCATGGATCATCTTCTATCCAACACCCACAATGACCTCATTTGCCCTTGGGAAGAACTGATGTGGACATGTTGCCCAGGGCCTGCTGGGAAGACCGAAAGCATCTTCTGAGATGAAAGATGAGGCTGAGGTTGGCACCTACGGTTCCCCCAATATAACCTCCGGGCTTCTTGCCTTCAGGGTTTAACCAAAGTGTGACTGCCCTTTGTCACAGTGCTCAGCCTGGGCCACAGTGACAACTCTTTGATGTCAGCACCTTCACGTTCTCATGCCTGTAACTTTCCTCAACATCTTCCTCTTTCCTCTTGAGGTGGCAGCAGCAGCACATGTCCCATCCTTGAGGTCTCTATGGCAGTGTGACAGTCTCTATGGGATTCACGTCTTATGGCCTCTGAGTCCTCCATCTGGAAAATGGGGCTCTGGATAATAACTTCCCATAGTATATTCTAGAAAAGGGGCTCCAGCTTTGGGAAGCCCCTCATTCCTGTCCCTTGATTCCTTAGCAGTAAGTTTGCAAGCATGTGTCACCATACCTACCAATTTTGAGTTTTGTACTTCACACGAGTTCTGGACCTCAAACGCAGGTTCTTATTCTCGTAGGGGAAGTATTTATCTTCCTGGTGATTTGTCGTGTAACACACTTGTCTCCAGAGTGCTTTAAGTTTAAACACTCCAAAGCTCTAGTTTCCACCCTTCAAATAGCCCAAAATCTGGAAAGGAGAGCCCACCTTGAACAAATAGAAGTAAGCATAGTTGTGTGTTTACAGGGTCACTATAGTATCTTTGAAATTAAGCTGGTGTCAGTAGTTCAAATAACATTTTTAGAAGTAATAATAGAATCCAGAGTGAGCACACCACCACAAGCCAGCCGGTGAATATTTTAGATGTATAGGTCATACAAGTGTCTGTCACCGCCCCTTGACTTTGTAAGTGTGCTTTTGGAACACAGAAGTGAACAGAGATATGCTAAGTCAATGTGCATAACTGTGTTACAATAAAACTTTATCCATAAAAAACACACCCAGGACTGACTTTGGCTCACAGTTTTGTTAGCCTTGCACATGTAAATCATCTCACTGAAAAATCTGAGATAGACCCGAAACAGCCATCAGCACCATAGGAATTGTTGATATGAAGTCACAGTCATGTAACTGGAGTTTGTCTGCACCCATATGCTACTTGGTTACTGCCTCAGTGGTGAGTAAAGGTGAGTAGGTTTGGATGCTGGCTGGATATTGGGAGCCAAAAAGACATCCAAAAGGAGTGTCTGTGGCTGGGGGATGCTCTATAGGCAATGTAAGTGAACCACCTCCCTGTCAGACTTCAACTTACCTGGAACTAAAGCTGCACAGAGAGGAAGTAGAGTGGAGCCCATCTGTGTCATCAGGTCCCAGTGATCTTCTTCTGCATAGTCCTGGGAGCATATTAAAGATGTGAAGTGTTCTCTATGGTCAGTCGCCTCTTTCTATGAGCTTGAGTTGTGGTTTCATTTTCCAGTAGGTTTTACAAGTATCTCCTTTAAGACAATAATATTAGTATTACATAATGTAGGGGGGAAAAAGGAGATAGAAAAATACCCATTCTGACTGACTGTTGTTCGTCCCAAGTCAGGACAGGAAACAGTAAGTGGTTTTTGGAAGTGACACCAGGTACATTTGTAGCAAATACCAGAAGAGGAAAGAAATGACACACAGCACAGGACTCTGGAAGGCTTGATGGTTAGAAGCTTTCTAAATAAGTAAATAAAGGTAAACAAACAAGTTGATACAATTGTCACATCTTTTATACCAGTGGCGGTAAACCTCTGTAATGCTCCATCCCTTTTAATACAGTCCCCCATGTTTCCGTGACCCCAAATCATAAAAATTTTGTTGTTACTTCATAGCTGTAGTTTTGTTACTGTTGTGAATCATAATGAAAATATCTGATATGCAAAGTATTTGATCCCTGCAGGGGTCCTGACCCACTGGCTGAGAGCCACTAGATTATAGGAAGCAAACGGTAACAGAAAGGGTCTATTAAAATAGCAACAGTGTTGCTATCTCTTGGCTTCTTTGGGATCTTGAATATCAGACACTAATCTGGCCATTCTACCCTACCCTTATGTTATAAACTCTTCACCCAGCTGTGTGTCCAAAGCTCCTGTTTTCTTGGGCTCTAAGACCCAAAGGCATCTTGAAGTATGTCATGCCCCAGGATAGCCCTATTTCCCTGTGGTTCCTCTTCAGAGCCAAGTCATCTAACCGGACAGTCTTCAAATTTGTTCTCTGGGAGACACTTAAGTTTTTCTGTCCAACATGGCAGCCACCAGCCATGTGCTGTTATTAATCCCTTGAAACTTGACTTGTCTACATCTAAATATGCTATAAATATAAAATGCACTCCAGATGTCAGAATTTTGTTATGAAGAGTGTAAGCTCTGGCCCAAATCCTTCTGTTTTGATTTATTAAAGTAATATTTTAGATACTTCTAACTAGATAAAATAAACTTTAATGAATTTCACCTTTCTAGTCCTTATTTTTAATGTTAATTACATATTTGATTTATAGGATGAGTAGTGATTTGCTAAAGGCTTTTAAAAAAATCGGTATATTCCTTTTCGTATTTTCAAGTGGTTGTATAAAGTGTTGCTTCGTACATGTTGAGAACATTAAATGTGATAGAGAATGAAATAAGACGGTGGTTAACTATAATTAGAATAAACATCGCCAATGATGTGGCAAGATTTTACGTTGTAAAGTGTATATTTAGCAAAGTGTAAAGGTTTCCAAATAAATCGCACACCATTTTTTTAATCCAATTCATCTAAAAAAAACAACAACAAAACAAAACCCAACAACAACAACAACAAAAACCTCTACCAGGCTTGCAGAGCTTTCTGGCTACATTCGAAACGAGCAGCGTCATTAACCATTACGGTTCTGACTTTTTTGATTTACAGCACCCTAACACCAGGCCACAGTGCCCTAAGCACCGCCACCGTCTCTGCTTAAGAGAAACATATACAAGAATTAAAAAATCAAGAGTCTGTGGCTTGTGGGGCTGAGATATACCTAGCGGAACCCCTCAGGAGGAGCGCTGGGATTTGAGTCTATCCTCATCCCAGCAGGATGCTGGCTCCTCAAGGAGGTGAACTGAGGGAGAAGATGCAGCCCGGGATCTGCCCATGTCTTCGATGGGTTCCCCTCAGAAACCCTGATACACCCCCCCCACCGCCCCCCAGCTAGACATTCACAAGCTCCAGCGCTGATTTCCAGTGAGTCACCAGGGCGAGAAAGAGACCTTTGCTCTCCCTTTTGTGTTGTATCTCAGGAGCCAGTGATAACTTGAGAGAATAAACGCAACCAGCACAGTGTTCCCGTTTCCTTCGGTTACAACTCCCAGAAGTCAGTGCGGGAATCTGGACAATGCTTACAAGTTTAGGGTGAGAGTCCATATTTCAAGTGGGAATACAGAGTGAGACAGAAAGACTGAGACAGAGAGACACATAGGGAGACAGACAGACAGACAGACAGGTGCGCGCGCGCGCGCGCGCGCACACACACACACACACACACACACACACACACACACTCTCATATATGAAATAACTGCCTAAATTCATGGGCCTTCTTCTGGACAGGTCTGCCAGCCACAGACCTCTCTCTTCCTGTTCCTTTCGCTCTTTAGGAAGAGCTGTTGATTTAGAGCCCAGGGTGACCTGTCACATGACTGCTCATCCTCTGATGTGAGGGTCATATGTTTATCTCAGGCTTTCTCTTAGTTAATTGAATTTGTTAGCACTCCCAAAGGTCTGTAGCGAGGAACCAGGACACTGATTCTGAGCCCTGCAGGAGTTTATATGCTGCTTATTGATTGAGAGACACATCTTCACACAAATACAAAACAACCAAGAGCATATTCACATGGAAACCTGTAACACTCACCAGAAGGGCCCTTTCTTTATTGTTTAAAATATGTTTAATATAAAATTGGCCATTCTAGCCATTTTAGCTAGAAATGTTAACTGCATCTTTAATATCACGAGATGATCCCTACTCTTTATCAGTAGAGCCCATTTGTCTCTCCAAAGCTCTGAGCAGTTAGGCAGTGGCTCTTCCTTCATCCATCCTTACCTCCAGCACTTCCTGGGGCCTGATGACCTCTGGCCTCCTTTCCATCTCTGTGAATTAATGTGTGATATCTGCCCTTTGGGTTTGGATTGTTACTGAGTATGAAATAACCAAGGCTCATCAGTATTGAGTGTACATCCCAGTCTGCTTTCTATGGCTTGACCATATCCCATCACCCAGTCACATCACATGCTGACTATTATATGTGTGTATCCTGTTCTATTGATGGACACATGGACTGTTCCACGTTTTGGCTCCTGGGAAATGCTGTTATCAACACTGACTTATAAATACCTGGTTTTGTTTTCCACTACCAGGGTTGTGCCCCAGAAATGGAATTAATTACTGCCTCTATAGGAATCCTGTATTTGAAAGAAATGGTCAGAGGCTTCTCTACCATGATTATACTATTTTACACCAATGTGTGAGGGTCTAGGTTTTTTCACAAGCTCACTAACACTTGGTAGTTTTGTTGTTGTGTATAGTAGGCATTCTAATGAATGTGAAAGAATTACTCCCTGTGGTTTTGATTCATGTTCCTTATAAAGTCATAATGGTACTGACTATTTTTCCCTTGTTCCATTTGTATATATTCTGTGATACAACATCAATTAATTTCCTTTTTACATTATATTGACTTGCATGACTTCTTCACATATTCTGGCTATGAATCTCTTAAATACACTTATTTATGTATGTATATATGTATGTATATATAAATGTATATATAAGTGTATGTATGTATATATGTGCATTCATATATGTATATATGTATATATAAGTATGTGTATATGTATGCACACATGCATGTATATATTATATGTGTGTATATATGTATGCATACTAGTATGTATATATGTATGTATATATACATGTGTATATTGTGTGTATGTGTGTATATATATGTATATGAGTGTATGCATATATAAGTATGTACATATGTATGTACATATATATATTATGTATGCAAGTATGTATGTATGTATGTATGTATGTATGTATGTATGTAATCAGTTGACCATGGGTATGAGTATATGGATGTTCTTTCCAGGCTCCTGTTCCTTGTTATTAATGCATGTCTCCATCTGGATATCAGTACTACATTGCTATTTTATTTACTTCAGTGGAGTGTGTGTGTGTGTGTGTGTGTGTGCGCGCGTGTGTGTGGTGGAGCAAGGGAAAAGGTAACAGAAGCTGTCTTCATTTTGGATGCTGGTTCAGCTAACAAGGGTTTGGATTCTTCCTCTATAAGAATGTAATCTTAGTAACTGCAGGGCAGATTGGGTCTTGAAGTAGTAGTAGACCTTTGTAAACCGAAAGAGTTGACTTTAACTAAGTTCAAATGTGATTGGACAGCAGCCTTACCTGGGTGGCTAGGAAGTAAACAGATAAGTCAACCTCCGAAAACGAATGTCCAGCTTGACCTTGGACTGGGACAAATTTAAGCCCAGAACTTGGAACCTGATGTGCCCCTTCTAGTTCCCTCTTCCATGAGTTCTTCAAACTCACTTATACTAAGGATGAATGACTTGCAATAGGTTAAAGGTGTTTGGAGGTCTGAAAAGATGGTTCAGCAGTTAAGAGTACTTGGCTCCTTTCAATGGGACCTGAGTTAGGTTCCTGGCAATCGCAAGAAGCAGTTCACATCTGCCTACAACTTGAGGTCCGGTCCAGGCAACCGAATGCCGTCTTCTGGCCTCTGAAGACACCTGACACAGGTGCAAAGGTGCACACAGACAAATAAGTGAAAATAGCACAAACGGTTTTTATTAAGAAGTTAACTTGTTTGAAAGGGAGGCAAATTTGAGGCAGGTCAGGCCCCCTAGGTTCCAGCATGTGATCTCCCAAGGCTTGCACTTATTGTATAATCCCTGTCTTGTATGACATTTAGATTTGGCTGAGATGATCATATGCAAATGACATGCAAAATTCTCAAGATGGAATTCAAAAAGACTCCCGAATGTGGCTTTTTCCGCTGTGGCCTTTTGGGAGGACCAAGGAGGTGGAGCTGACTGGCTCCCCAGTGGCTTCATTTGCTACTTAAGAGTGATGTCTGCATTTGGTTTGAATTTAGCTTTGTGATGTTGTTTTCTTTCTAGAGAGACGAAGCAGTGTCCAGGGTAAAAAGCTGATATTCACATAGCAATACCTAATTTTATGTTTGTGTGTCTGTTTAAGCTATGTCTTTTGATGCAGCTGGCTACAATCCTGGGTTATGTAGTTAAAATGTTCTTTGTTCCATTTGCAATCATGTATTCTTTTCTTTCTTTCTTTCTTTTTTCTTTTCTTTTCTTTTTTTAAAAACTTTTCCAGTGATGTTTTTGTTGCCTACCCTGGGAAGATCTGTTTTTCCATTTATCAAAACAAATGGCAAGCTAGGGACCATTTAAAGTCGTTTTCTTAGTTAATAAAGCCAATCTCCTTGTTCTGTTATGTTAAAAGTACATTATATTTTTATTGCCAGTTCTGTGGGCCTGGGTCTGTTTTCTGTCTCAGCAATCTCAGGCAGGCTGCCCCACTCACTCACTGTGTGGAGAATTACAAAATGGTTACAGGCAGGTCAGCTGACTTACAGTACCAGCAGCCATTCTCAAAATAACCACAACAGTCCAAGCCTGATGTATCATTTACGTCACACACTGTTTTCCTGAAATCGTTTGTGGCCTTTTCATTTCTATTCCTGATAGAATCTTGCTCTTGGTCCCTTTTAATCAGACATTTAATTTGTTTTTATTATTAATATTTTCCACTACATGTCTTGGCCTGCCTCCAGTAAAACAGCTCTGATGGGCGGGGAGGTGAGGGGGGGTTAAACAAAAAACAAAAACCTCTTCCTCCCTCAACTATGGTTTTGCTGCAAATGTGTTTTGTCCTTTGATGTGTCTGGACTGGGAGAACTAACTCTGAAGCCTTGAGAGAGATTTGGAAACACACTGAGGGCACCCCACATCAACACATAGCCACAACCAGGAACTGATAAAGTTGATGGACGACTTTGGAATTTTAAAACGGTTCAACGAATTCTGGCTATTTAGTCACATAGCCTGCCTGCATATTTTTCCCCCTTTTACAAATGTCTTTTCTGTATAATGTCTTGTAATTAGAACAGGAAGTCATTGAGTAACTGTAAGATGAATAAAAAGCACTTAACACTGAAAGGAAAATTACCTTCCGAGAAATTATATTCTTTTTTTTTTTTTTTTGCTCTCCACCCTGCATGTTACAATGTTGGTAATGATAGTAGCAGCTGTAGCTACCCTTATCTGTAGGATTTTTGTGCTTGGGTTTTCTGAAATTAAAAAAAAAAAATCATGTTCGGTAATAATCAAAGACGAATGGACAGGAGATAGGAAATGCCTAATTATGACAAATATTCTGTCACAACAGAACCGCAATTAAATGGAAACGGTGTAATTGTCAATTGCAGTAAGGGCTGGACGGCTGCCAGGTACGCAAAGTTGAGGGCTTGCCTTTAGTTGGTTGCTAGGAGCAGGCAAAAAGTATAAAGGTTTCAGAAAGGAATGTCTCCTGTCGGAAAGGGACTGCAGGCTGCATAGATCACTGGGCAAGCCCTTCCTATTGACATGATGTTGCTTAAATTGTTTCAAAAGTAGACATCGGTGGTTTTTTTTTTTTTTTTTTTTTTGTAACTCTAGCAAATTCATCTCTGCTTGGGGGAGGGGACCAAAGAAAGGAAACTGTAGGTTGTCTGTGAAGCAAACCCGAAGGACATTGTGTTTCAAACCAAGGCTCCATACAGATTTGGAATCTTTTAAGTGAAAAAAAAAAATCTTTAAATGTTTGTTTCTGTTGGCCTCCAGACGCATTTGCCCTAATACGATTACGAGAACGAAAGGGCGAAATACTTGGCAGAATTTTCAGTTGAGGTAATTAGGCACAGGAAAGGACATGCATATTTTTTCCACCAAGCTTCTATAAAGTACTAGTGTGAAGGGTTTTATGAAGTTTTTTTTTTTTTTTGGTTTCAGGCTTTCTGATGTTAGACGGTGATTTTTGGTAAACATACAGGGTGATGTTTCCTAAACAACCCCCACCCCCACCCCTGCCAGGAGGATAAAATTATGTTTCTGCAATATTATGTAAGAGATGAAAGCAAATTTCTCTCCTCTAGAATGGATGTTTTCAACCTCCTGCACATTTGGCCACCATTAACTATTAAGAGAGAGAGAGAGAGAGAGAGAGAGAGAGAAGAGGGAAAAGCATTATGGATATTTGAAACTCTACGCTCCAGTAATTTATTGTACTTGACATTTCATGCATCTCTTTATACAAAGACAATCTGAGCAACTCACAGGATGAATGCTCGCCCCGCCCCTCCCCCTCCCCTCCTCCCACCTCCCTTCCACACCCCGCCCTCACTCCCCCCACCACCACCCCTGCTCCCCGAGAGAGACACACACACACACACACACACACACACACACACACACACACACACACACGCCATGAGAGCCATGGTGTACAGCTACTGTTTGACAAGTCGAGGTGGAGTTTCGGATTATAATTACAGTTTCTCTGTGGAATTCCATTTGGGAGTTTGAAAAATATATATAAATAAGTGAAAAAAAATGACATTGAGAGAGGTTAACAAAACGTGTAATTATGACATAAGCACGGGATTAGAGCCATTTCAGTGGAGCATTACAAGATCTGTACTTTAGGTATTAACTTTTAATAGGCCAAGTTAAAGTTCTCTTTATTGAAGTTGAAATGAGGTTTAGTCATTGTGGAACTCTTATTCCCTTTGAATATTTAATTTAAAGCTAAGCATGTTCACATTTTTGGCTGGGGAGGAGGACCCAAGAAGTGGGATGACATTTTAATAGACTATCATAACCATTGTTTACAGTGCCAATCTTGAGTACCAGTCTTTTTCTTTTTCTTGTTTTCCTTTAGGCAGATTATATTCTACTGAATAAAAATCAAGTAAAAAAAAATGTGTATTTAACCCAAGGAACTAGAATGTTCTAGAAAAATACTCTGTACGGTTAGTTCCGAAGTTTCTTGTCTGATGTGGGTGTGGTTGAAAGAAAATCATTGTTCTGAGAACACTTTGTTTGTCTTTTGCTAAACAAATGTGCAATTTATCCATTCTTTGTTCACAGATTTCTCTACTAAAGTCTCTTGTGAAACCGAAAGGGGGGACTGCGTTTATTGGTGGCTCTTGTTGCATGTATCGGAGTATTTATGAGTCTATGAAAGGAGAAAGGAGGCATGGGTCTAGCAGCAGGATTTCTGTTAAGAATTCTTGAAGGGGCCATTTGCTTCTATTTGTTTCTCTCCGTGCTGTTGGGAAATAGAACATGCCAGCCATTGAAGAGTTTAATGTTCTTATGGCTGTGTGAGAGGAAGCTGATTTAATGTAGAGGCTTAGGAAGTCGTTAAAGGATCATAGAACTTAAGATCTGCAAGGCTCTTGCGAAGTCTTAACGTCCATTCCAGCTTATGCGCTCTTCTTTTCTTCATTTCTCCTCCCTGGCGGGCTCTATTAACGTCTATAAGGGCTGAGGGTCTCCTGGGCTCTCTATGGTTTATATAAATATGAAAAGCAATTCCTCTGGGAATGGCTAATTACAAGGTTGGATATTTGCCTCCATCCAAACAATGCCAAAATTCTGGTCCAAATGGGTGGTTCTGTTCAAGAGCAATGGAGTTAGCATAATTTTTGTCTTGGCATCACTGAAGGTTGCCACATTAGACCAGACCCCAGCTGTGCCTTTGGCCTCTTGGTGTAGAGAGACTTTAATGAGGGAAGAGGGGACGGACAAGAGCATTAGGCTGGTAAATGTAAGCTTCAGGCTTCTACCCATCTCCTGGTTAGGATGTTGCTATGAGAAATTTACATTGATAGTTTAAATGTCTACAGTGAGCATTGCAGGCCTTCCAATCATGCACAGACTTAGCCAGAGTGCAATAATTCTGGCTTACAGGTGGGTGAAGTTATCAGTTCTCTGTGAGCATGAATTCTCTGGTTTTACCCGGCCAAAGCTTATTATCTTCATCCTAATACTATAAATTAGATGATAATAATAATAATAATAATAATAATAATAATTATTATTATTATTATTATTATTATTAGAGGCATTTTGTCATAATGCAGAGTTAACCAAGTAAGAGTTAAAAGGTTAAAAGGAAAGGTTAGGTTTCCAGTGTCATGGAGATAATCGCATGGGTCGCAACTTGAGTTTGTCACCTCTACATTGGGGAATATTCACAAATTGTAATTTTGTTTATAGGGTCTTGGTGAGGAACCAAAGACTCACTATCTGAAAAAATTTTCCCTATACTTCAATATTAATTTTACTCTCAATACCAGAAATAGTGTTAGTGCGTTTTCTATTCTTGAGCACATCAGCTGTGCCTGCTCCTTTCTGGTTTGAGTGAAGGGTTTGTCTGTTGGCTTGTTTTAATGTGGTGACTTCTGTGATACCTGCCAACAATCACGGAAATGTGGCAGAGGCAGTCAAACTTAATCCTAGATCTTATTCTAGGCCCTAGTAGATTTGAAAAGGGAAATAAGAATAAAACACACATACACACACACACAAAAGAATAAAACACACATATAACTGTATATATGTAAGATGACTATATATTAATATATGTGCACTTGTATGTTGGTACACAATAAATATTTGTGTGTAATATAACAAATACACATGTGTACTATTATATAACAATAATGTTCATGTAACTACATATGTCTTATGCAATGTGTTACATTGTAATATGGTATGATATATAAATATATATAATGTATTTTAAATATGTAGCATATATTATGTATAAGTCATAAATACATATACAGCATATAAGTCTTTAAGTATTATAATACAACTCTGCTTTAAATGCATATAATCTAAAACGCAAGCTAAGTAAGACACTGTCAGTCTATGCAAACCAACAATAAAAAATATCAGACTCAGAATTCCTTGTGTGGAAGTCTAGAGTGCATGAACTTGCCCAAATGGATGTAAAACTATCCCTTTCTGCACTTCAATCTTACAGAATCTGAGTCTGTCCTTTTGGGTGGTACACAGAGTCTAATCCCATTTTAAGTATTCCAGGAGATCTTGGACAATGCTCCCAGGATAGCCCCTGAGAACACTGTTCTTTGGCGAAGTAGACATCTGTAGGTCACCTCTCTGTGAAGTGGCAGTAGGGCTTGCTCTTCCAAGAATTAAGAGAAGAAGCTGGAAACTGTGAGGAGGGCAGAGTCGGTGTTGGGAGCCTGGATGAGGTACAGAGAGCAGAAGGAGGCCATGTTTCAGCACAGAAGGTTACCTGAGAGATGATTGTATCCCAAACAGGAAATTAGGGAAGAGGGCAGAGGGAGCACCATTATGAAAAGTACTCAAGGAAAGCTGAGAGAATGATGAAGAGAACAGCAATGAGGTAGACCCATGACTCAAGACATCTCTCAAGACACCAATTCAGAAGCAGCTTTTCCTTGAACCTCCATCCCTGGAAAGCACAGCGTCTTCCTTTTTTTTTCTTTTTTTTTTTTTTCTAAAACACTTGGAAAGACTGGTATGGTTGTCTTATCTTCCCAGAAAGCCAAAGTCACTACTAAAGTAGACTTGGGGACCATGAGGTATTTGCGCAGGGTTTTCTATGTACAGAGAGTAGTATAGGTGCTAAGCGTGCTCAACAGAGTGAGCTCTGACAGTTTCTGTCTGTATTCTCTCAAATTCACATCTTGAACAAACACGGTGTAGAGATATAAATAAGAGTTGGTACCGGTGGCACAGGAGCTCCTTAGGTTAGCGCATGTACAGTGTGGGCTTCTGACAGTGTCTCAGTCTACAGTGGGAATCTCAGCTTCCCATGCTGTGGCACACTTTGTAGAATCTCAGGGCTAGTGTTCATTGGTAGACTTCTTTTCCATGTAGCTGCCCTCTAAGTGTGCCATCTGACAAAGTGGCAGGAGTCTAAGAAGGGAAAGGCATGTGAAGACATCATGCTAGAAGCAGCTGGGCATCTCTGTTTGTGGAGAAGCCTCCAGGCTGAAGAGCTAAGGGAATGTAATTAGAGATACATTTGGGTGTCAGCCTCCTGTGTACAAAGGTCACAGGCCCACCTTGCATTACTCCTGATTATGATCCATCATCCCGTTCTATCCTAATTCTTCTCCCACTGGTTACCAGATGACCATGATAGCATCAGTATCCTCAACAACTGTCTCACACAGTCCTCTGCAGTACAATCAGGGCTCAAAACATTATTTCCCCACTAGACATACAAATGACGAATCTGGGAGCTGCTGACCATCGTGTCAATGGTGTGGGTCATGAAACCCAAGTTTCAATGTGACACGGTTACAGGTGATGGGGCTGCCAAAGGGAGCACTTGCCATTTCTCAAGCTTCAAAATGAAGGAAGGATTTCTCCACATAGAATCTGGGTTTTGCAAATAGACAGAACACATGGTGGGTTATCCTTAATGCCAAGGTCATTTAAGAGAATGACTCCCTACATTTCCCGAAATGTTCTGAGTGAAGATAGTCCTGATGGGAATGACTCTCTGGGATGTTTGGGGACCCTTCTCAGCTAGGTTACCATGTAGATTTGAGAAACATTAAAAGACAGGCAGTGTGGATGTTGGGGGAGGTGGAGACAGTGGTATCAATGAAGTTGGGGTAAATCATGCTGTAATAACAAGTGATCCCCAAATTGTGTCCTTATAAATGATGCGGGCACCATTTCTGCTGATTGCATCTATTTTGGATCCACCAAGACCCGTGCTGTCTTAACTCCAAGACTCAGACTGGCAGAAGACTCGCTGTCTGAGCATCACAGCCCCAACAAAGACAAAGAGATACTGACTGTAGTCCATGGCACATCGGCCCTTAAAACAACCAACACTGCTGCCACAATGGCCAAGACAAGTCCAGAGGCTCCTGGACTCCCAAGAGCCCAAGAGTAGGATGCACAAACCTTCCTCCAGGCCCAGACAGAGAGGACACTGAATATTGCCTGTACTCCAGAGTAGGTGACAACGCTCTAGGGGTTCCATGACAATTTTGCCAATACACGCACACACTGTGTAATCAATCTAAGACTAAGCAATAATTATATATAGAAACTCAACAAAGTTTCCCTCTCATGGTGATATCAATGACTGAAAAATACATTGAAGTCTCAAGGAAGGAGTGTTTTAGTTTGGCTGCTGCCAAGTGACACAGACATCATTTATTTTGTATGTCCATGTGGCCCCGAAGTGACCCTACTCAGGAGTGGCCTCGGGCTTTGAGGGTGGGAAGCTGCATGAGGAAGGGGAATTCTGGAAGATTCTGGCATTACTAGACTGTGGCAAAAATAAGGACTGTGCAGAAGAAGGTGTCTCTATTGCCAAATCCAAAGTGACCATTGGAACTAAGTCATGGCTGTGAATGTTCTTTTTGTTAGTAGGAAGAAGGGTAATTGATATGTTTTCTTCTCTGTCTAGGGGAAGATGAGGAAGAAACCAACGTGATTGTGCTCAGTTACCCCCAGTACTGTCGGTACCGGTCCATGCTTAAACGGATCCAGGATAAGCCATCGTCCATCCTCACGGACCAGTTCGCATTAGCCCTGGGGGGCATCGCAGTGGTCAGCAGAAACCCCCAGATCCTGTACTGCCGGGATACCTTTGATCACCCCACTCTGATAGAAAACGAGAGTGTGTGTGATGAGTTCGGTGAGTGCTTCTCTTTTACTCTGTTTGAAACTCGTCCCAATGAGTCGCTGTTCTCAATTCACGGCGTGAGCAGTGCTGGGGAGCAGGGCTTAGTGTGACCACTTACCCCCACTCAGACCCCATGGTTTGGCAACATAAGGTGTCTTCTTCACTTTCTTGGCGGCCTCAGTTTACCGCAGGTGAACGATGATTATTTTGTGTTCGTTGTTCAATATATGCAATTGGAAGGTACTTGGTTGATCTTGAAGGTGGACTTTGTGATTGGAAGTTGTCATATTCTTTCTTTGAGACCTTGGGTTACTTAAATATATATATATATATTTTTTAATTTTCCAATTTTATAAGGTACTATAAGAATGCACAAATTATAACCATTCAGTACCATAAGGTGGAGAGAGAGAATAGATGATCAATGGATTGTTACATACATACATACATACATACATACATACATACATACATACATACATGAATGGTAGATGTGCCGACTCCTTTAAATTTTCACACATACAGAATCCTGGCCTAGCTGACTAGTCTTGTGCCTTCTTATCTTTGGAAATCTGTACTGTACAGTGCAGTGCACAATGTGCAGAAAGCTAGCTAAGACATGGTCATCTTATACCATGCCTTCTTGAGAAGACATTGGATCATGTCAGTGCTTCTCCATCGATGGTATGATGGTACCCTGCTCAATTTATCATGAGGACCAAGGAAGAGAAGAGGTTAAGACCCCCATGGCCTGGAAAGTACACACACTGACTTTCTTCAAGCAGGTTTACTGGCTGATTCTGTGGTCTTAAGTTGTTCCCAAGAAAACCTCATTTGCAGAATATTCAAATCCAGATTGTCCCAGTTAGCTCTAAGACATCTCTACATGGTTTTGTGCATCTACTGTGGCCTTTCAGATTTGACGATCCATGCCTTTGGGAGCCCTTTGGCTATGACAAAGGACTGTGTAAGTATAAGATTTAAGCTCACTGGAGTCCAAAGGCAGAGACAATGTGAACATGCGTGTGTTAATTTTCCTTCTACACTGAAGCAAATATTGTCATGTTTTTAATAGTCCAATGGCCTTTTCATTGTGGCAGATCAATTATCAAATACAATTATTAAATATAAATGCCAATACAATTATTAAATACCCTTTCCTTTCAGGTAAGCATTTACAATACTTTTCAATACTTGAGAAAAAAAAATTCACCCACATTCCTTGCTCCCAAGCCCTGTGACCTACTACTACCTGATCCGAAGGTCTCTAAATTCCTAACACAGTATAAAACTGAGTGAATGTTTTCCCCTACTTAAGAGTATTCAGAGATACTGTTTAACAGTGTAATAAAATGGAAAAAAAAAATGGTTTAACCTTTTTGGCTAATTTAGGGGTCATTAGCCATTGCGTTTCAAAGCTGTTCTGTCTAAAGTTGGCAATAGGTATGCCTATCCAGAGATGATCATGGTAGTTGTTGGAGCATTCCTAAAGGAGTTTTAAATATTCTTGCGAACAGAAGCATCTCTCTGTGAATGTGCTTCTGATATGTCTTTTGGCATCCCTCCTTTTCACCCTGCCTTTCTCCTCTAGCCTCTGGAAACAGACAGTACTTAAAGGAGCTTCTAGAAGGCAGGTTAAATGAGAAGTTTTCACCAGACAGTTACAAGTTCCAGTCCTCAAAAGGTTCATCCTTTTGAAAGTAGCCCATGCTGACACATAAAGCATGTGGCTTACCTTGACCGTCTGAGCACTTTCACTCCATATGTGTCCCCCACCTCCTTGGGTACACATCCAGAGTTCCAGACAACAACTTTTTAACCCTCCAGCTGGTAGTCCGTGCCAGTGACATGGCTTAAAGTGTTTGTTAAAAATGTGGTATTGGGTTTCTCCAACCGACTAACAGTTGGTGGAAGAACATAGATTTAATTAGTGAGTGGCATTAAACAAATGTTCCTAATACCAAGGGCTGCCAGATGACTAAAAAGCTTCTTTCAGATAACCCAGAGTGCCAGGGGGCCCACAGATGAATCTTCTATGCTGCACATTCAGTAACTTGAGTAATTGGTCAAATATAATTTAGGTAACAGTATGCCTAGACTATAAAAATCTGTTTTTATTAGTCATATCACCAGGTGGATGGATTGTGGAGCTGATGGCAAAGAATTTAGAGCACTTAACAACTATGTCTTTGATACAAGGAATTCCAAATAGCCAAAAATAAAAGATTAAAAAAATACCTCCGAGTTTCTTTTCCAAAGGATAGTATTCTATTGTTTACCACTGGTGATGTTTAATTTATTAACTGATCTATTGCTTTCTTCTTTGATATGGACAACAGAGGGGAACTCAAAAGAGAAACCCAATCTGGTCCTTGCTTATTTTGAGGGTCAAAAATCTAAACAGGGAAAACAGGATTAACATACCTGGAAGCCTAACTCTGTTACAAGAAAGTCAGGGGTGGGTGTCACAGAAAACGATTCCAGTAGGAACATGGTAGTAGCTGGGGGTAGGGTAGCATTGCATGCTTGAGATGACAGTCAGGATGTAGGGTCAAGGGAAGCCTTGCATTCGATATGTTTTTTTCTATGTGTGTGGGTACACTTTTGCATGTGAGGATGCACCTGCATGTGTGTACATAGAGAAGCCCACCGACAACCTTGGTGCCATTTCTCAAATGCCTGTCACCTTTTTTTATTTGAGACGGGGTCTCTCATTTGTCCAGAACTTTGTCCAACAGGCTCCGCTTAGCCAGTAGGCAAGCTCCAGGGACGGTCTTGTCTCCGCCCCCTTAGCTAGGAACACAAACTCCACTGTGCTTTGTGAGCCACATCACACGTGTGCTGCATGTCCACCAACTGAGTGCTCTCCCCATCTCCCTTCCTTGGTCTAGTTCTAAAATATGGAGGTGTGTGTTTTAGACATCTGTTAGAAGTACCATGATTGTTGTTGATTCAATCCCTGAGTCGCTACTGGCTGGGGTCTATGATTGGTTTCTCTTAAGTCATTTTGCCCATAGTGGGGGTTGTAAGAAAACTTGAAAGAGAGTGGTCACCAGAGTGGGAAGAAACCAGCTTTGAAATAGGAATGAGCTCTTTGAGACAGAGATGAGCCCACGTTTTCTCTGGGGCTCACCAACATGGCTTACCTGCATGGTCAAAATTGGTCTCTGAAGTGAAACTTTGCTTTGTGGAGCAGTCTTCCCCATTGTCGGGCAGGTTTTCCCCTCCCTGCTATTTTTAATGTTGTCCACCGAATAAGAGCTTTAATTGAACAATAAAAGTGAGCCCTTTAAATCTACAACCAGTCCCTATAAACAAATTCTCTGTGGAATTTTATGAAGCCGCTTAATGAAAAGTTTGATTAGAAACGATTAAAGAAAAATAAAAATGGAGGAAATTTCATCATTTAATCCAGTGTTACAGTAGCGCCATTTTAATTTTTATTTACATTGAGATATTCGGAACGGAGTAAATATATCCTGGTTTTAATTAACTAGCCTCCTTACTTGGAGAGGTTATTTTAGGCTTGAAGGGTTTTGATAACATGCCATCTGCCTTCTTGTCTGTATTATGCAAGTCCTTCTCTTGCTTGCAGTGCTGGGTAATGTCTAAACCTATGATCTGAGCATAAATTGAATCATATTAGTAGTAGGTGATTGAACAGCTTCAGCCCCGACATCCTGCCTGTATTCGTCCATCTTGTTGGTGACACAGCTCTACCGCTGCCCTGTGCTTTCTTAGCACAAGATAATTGACTATTTAAAAAAAACAACAACACGTTAGACTCCCCATTGAAGCATTATGAAAATTCATTGTATCGCACATGCAATTAGGAAATGGGATTTTTAACAACAACAACAACAACGGGGAGCGTGAAGAAAATAGCATTTTGTTTTCTTCTGAAAAATCTTTCCCATAAGCATGGTTGCTGCTTCCACTGTCCTGTGTCCCTCACAGACATTTTCCCAACAGCTCCCCTTCTGTCTCTTACCTGGTTATGTAATGAGTTCTGTTTTGTTAAATGGCACTCTGGCATTTATATTGTGTGTGCTATAGAGGCAAACCACTGGGTGGGGGTGGGGCAAACATTTTGTCTGTCCTTTGCTGTTAGAACCATAAAAGGTCCAGCACTTTGTAATGAGCAGTGTTTACAATACCATCACGTCAATTGATTTCACATGTGTGAAGGGTGGACCAACTAATTTCAAACAGAGGCGCACCCAGAACAACACAGGAATGAGGCGCTAGCTTTCAACAGAGGACTGCAAAGGTAGCCCCATTTACCCCAATACTGTGGAGACAGTATTTAAGAGTAGGGAGGACTAAATGTCTTTTGACGTGGTTCACTTTTACATAAAAGATTTTGTGTAAAATGCTTGCGTGCGCATGTGTGTTTTGAATTGCCGAGACGTAAGAAGCAGAAGTCGCGCTTTTTTAAAGTTTTTTGTCAGTTTAGGTATCTTGTGTGTTTCTGGACAAGAGTATGGGGCAGGGTGAAGCGTGGCTTTGGTCAACTGTGTGTGGGACAAAGAGATGACATGGGCTGTCATTAGGTATTTGGTCCTTGTGTAGACACCATGAGCTCTGGCCTATAGGGAGAAAACCTTGGCTGCATTTATGCTTAGGCAGACGTTCCACTGGGGATGGCGTGTGGGAAAGGGCTACACACTGAGGTAAAGAGAGTGCTAAGGCGCACCTGCAAAGAGATCACGTGATCGCAAAGAGATCATGTGATCGGGGCTCAACCATCTGATTCGCTACAGCAATTGCCATGAGGTCCCTTACGTGTTCCATCCTTAAAAACTGGCATTCCCAGCCGTCTTACCAGGTTCAGAATAAGTCACTGCTGTTACACACACACACACACACACACACACACACACACACACACACACACACACACACACACACACGCACGCACGCACACGCACACACCAGGGATCAGTAGACCAGTATCTTCCTAACAGATAACAGATAACAGATGAAGGTTGGAGTGAGGATCAGTCTCAGGCTGTATTCATCTGCTCCACTGTGTGTGCCTCTGTTGAATCTGGCTTGCTCACACTTCACACATGTGAAACCAACCTGCTTCTGCAGGAATCTCAGGTTAGACAGTGTGCGTGCGTTCATGGGACATCATTGTGCTTGCTCTCTGAATCCTAAGGGAATCCGATTCCTAGAGCTCCTGGGGGCTTCCCGAGGGAATGACGGTGTGTGTAGTTGTCCACAGCTCACAGGCTGTTTTAAAGATACTCTTCTGAGTCTTTAAAGACTCAGATACTTCTGATACTTTCAAGAGTCTTCTGAATTGAGCTTTGCCCTTTCCCATTTCCTGTTAGTTGCAATGGTGATGTTACAGCCAAAAGAATTAAGAGCAAAGGGAAAAGACAGAGTAGGAGAGGTAACGAACCTTGATTTTTTTTTATTATTATTTTAATTTTTAAAAATTTTAAAATTATTTATTATTCACGTACTTATTTTTTGGTTTTTCCAGGCTGTGCGCAAACTCACTCTGTAAACTAACCTGGTCTCAAACTCAGAGATCCACCTGCCTCTGCCTCCCAAGTGCTGGGCTTAAAGGTGTGCCACTGCCACTGCCTGGATGAAGCCTTGAATTTGGGTGGAAAGCAATTCAAAACATGCAAAGTCATTATGAATCAGAAGCTGCCTCTTCCCCGCCCCCAGATCACGTGATCTGATCACATGCTTTGCTGGAAATGAAGGGAAGGCAGTTGTTGTCTTAAGGATTATGGAAATTTGCAAGTAAACTGTTTTTGCTTCCCCCACCACCCACCCCCTCTTAGTAAAGTGGCTTTCATGGTCACATTTCTTGGTCACAGTGGATTCTGATGATCAAATGGTTTTGCTCCACGTTTGGGAGTTCACCGTCTCTGGTGGTCACCATCTCCCAAAGGACAATAAAGCAGTCATTTGTCTTTAATTGAAAGTGATTAGGAAAAGAGGGCTTCAGGCATGCAGCTGTTGCACAGAAGGCCTCCACCTTCAGGAACCCCCTCTGTGCCCTCCTGGAACTTTCCTGGAGTCTGTTTATCCCTAGAGTACAGTTGTAGCAAGTCACCCTTCTGCTCTGTGCTCTCAGACAAGAGGCAAAAGAAAATGTTTACATTCTGATAGCGAAGCAAATCCCTGTAAGTCTGTGGGTAGAGGCGCATCTGACGCATCCCACGTAATGATTTAACACGTGGGCTCCACCCACTGGGCTGTGGGTAGGAAGGGGGCTTGAGAGGGGACCACCCTGGTCAGAGGGACTGGTAGCCTGGATCCCAACCCACTTAGGGATTCAGGAAAAGATATTTTATCTTGCTGCTATGAATTGATTTAGAGTCAGGTCTTAAGGAATGCTGAGAACTAGCTCTTGTCTTTTTCTTTTGGGAGAACTTAAAAGGATATCTTAAAACAACTCGGATGGTTTTTGTAGCCGGGAGGACTCAGAGAGTTACTAACCAGTTAGGACTCACGGGTGTGATAAATTCACCTTTACCCCAGAAGGAAGAGGCTGTCTGTGTTGACTAACCCTTGACCTAGTATTTCATCTAGAAAGTAACTGATTCTCCATGACAAAACCAAGATCCATATATTCCCCACTATAACCAGATTTTTTTTTTAATTAAAAAAATCATACGTGTTTGTGCTGCAACTCAGTTGGTGGCATACTTGAAGCTCTGGGTCAGTCTGTAGCCGCACATTGTCTGGGAATAGTGACGCTTGCCTCTGATCCCAGAATTTGGAAGCTAGACGTCCAAGGACCAGGAGTTCAAAGTCACCCTTGGCTACCTTGCAAGTTTGAAGCCAGCTTGGGATATATTATACCTTGTTAATTACACACACACACACACACACACACACACACACACACACACACACACAAGACCTATTGTTAATACATTATGAAAAGTGAGGGTATAGGAATGAGTTTCAATATAAAGCTTTCTTTGCTCTGTTTAAAATTCTTCTTGGAGAGCCGGGCATGGTGGAGCACGCCTTTAATCTCAGCACTCAGGAGGCAGAGGCAGGTGGATTTCTGAGTTCGAGGCCAGCCTGGTCTACAAAGTGAGTTCCAGGACAGCCAGGGCTATACAGAGAAACCCTGTCTCAAAAAACAAACAAACAAACAAAAATTCTTCTTGAAGGGCTGGAGAGATGGCTCCGTGGTTATGAACATTGGCTGCCTTTTGCAGGGAATCCACATTCAGTTCCCAGCATCCACAAGGCAGCTTATCTATAATTCCAGTTCTAGGGGACCCGATGCCCTTTTCTGATCTCCATGGCACACAGATGGTATACCTACATACATGCAGGCAAGACACACATGCACATAAAGTAATAAAAACATTTTTAATCTTACTTTTAAAGATTTGTTTTGTTTTTAATCATGTGTACAGTTTGTGTCTTTGTGTAGGCCACATGCGCGTGCATGTAAGTGTTCTTAGGGTCTCTCTTTGACAATGGGACTGAAGTCAGGTCCTCTGAACCCTGCTTTTAATCAATGAATCACCACCACCACCACCACAACAACAACAACAAGAAAAGGCTTTCTGATCCATGGAGATACTCACTGGTGTAACTCATGGTGCCCTGTCAGGGGAAATTGATTCATTGATTTTAGTTTTCCCCTTGTTGCTGAGACTATTTGGAGACACTTAAATCCTAGCTTCAGTGAGTGATGTATGGCACAATCCCACCCACTCATTCAGGGGGTCTCATTCTTATTTTGCCAAACATAGTTCTGTTTCTGGTAAATGATCAAGACCAACCCCCGGCCCCCACCCCCGGGTCTCACACTGTTCACCCTGGAGTCTATATGGACAGGAAAATGGCAAGCTATAGCGTATCTTAGTCATAGCATAGTAGTTATGGACCACGCCTTATTGGAGTAGACCTCCTAGATTGCCGTGAAGATAAATGCATACCTACAGAACTCTTCCTTGTCACTAGAACCTTCTACGCCACCCAAACACAACCACAGCCACTTACTGGAGTCTAGGTGAAAAGACCCACAAAATTGTTTTATTTCTGTGGCAACTCCTTGGGAAAATGAGCTAGGAGGTGGTACTAAAGGTCATTTAACATCTGTTCTAGCAAGAAATACTCGTTTGCCTGTCTGTCTGGAATGTGTGTCGCCCCCAGGCACCATGAGTCTCCTCATCGTCACTCAGGCCTCTGACCTACTGTCTCCTCCCCAGAGAGACAGAATCTGGCCTTCCCTCTTCCACAAGTCCAGCTCAATCCCTTCATCCAGCATGTTATTATCTTCCCACAACTCATCATTATCTAAAATTACTCCTATAATTGTTTATTTACAGATTTACCGGCTGTCTTCCCACTCTCTATACACACTAATATAAGCCCTTCCTCACGGACGCAACACCGTTTCTGTCTCATTCGTAGCTCAGGGACCAGGAGAGCGGTTACATGCAGTCACTGTGTAATAAACTCTCTGTAATAATAAAATGAGTGAACAGACACACAAGCTCTGTGGACACTGTTCTTCCACAGCTTATGAATAAAGCCATCGGAGTAGGGCAATGAAACCCAGCCAGCAAGTGGGTAGACCGGGATTTGAACCTAGGTTGCTTGACTCTGGTCCTGTGGTGTGATCTTTCCCCCTCCCACCTGACTGCCTAAGAGTCCAGACTCTGGTGAGAAACAGTGTGCCAACCACTTGACTTTGGGACAACTGGAAGCAGATAGCTGACCACCATGTTTCTACACAAGGGATTTCCAGTGGTGTCCGTGGCTTTAAGTGCAGAGATTGAGAGAAGTGGGACTAGGTAGAAAACGAGGGATCTGGAGGATTCAGAATCCGAACAGCATTGGTTTAGAATCAAGCCATGGCACCAACTACTACCCTGTCCCCCAGGTGATCGCCTCTGTCCCTGCCTCAGCTCATGCTATCCCCTGGTCTCTGCCACACACTGCCCAGTGTTTCCTCTCCCTGACAGAGGCCTCAGAACTCCCTTGCCACCGGAGAAGCTGCAATGTAAGGACCCTTTAAGAGATGGAGCAGTTTGCAGTTCAGAGGTTGCAGGAGGGAGGGGGAGCATTAGAGCCCTGTATTCTCCTGGACTCTGGGCCCCAGACTGCCAGGCTACCAGGGCTTGCCCCATACACCTCTCTGTAATTTTCTGCTTAGAGCACCTCGGCTTTCCCAACTTGGCACCATTCTTTAATGAAAAAATTATAGGCCTAATTGAAAGAAAGAAAAGAAAGAAAGAAAGAAAGAAAGAGAGAGAGAGAGAGAGAGAGAGAGAGAGAGAGAGAGAGAGAGAGAGAGAGAGAGAAAGAAAGAAAGAAAGAAAGAAAGAAAGAAAGAAAGAAAGAAAGAAAGAAAGAAAGAAAGAAAGAAAGAAATGAAGAAAATGCATGTAAGCTTTCTGCTTCCATCGATTCTTTATTCCTACAGCACATAAATCATTTCCCCTTTTAAAATTAAATTTAGCTTGCCATGATTTGGTAATGGGGACTTTTGGAAGGAGACAGAGTCTTCAAGCTTTTGGACAGGGGCCGCTTGGGTTTGCCTATTCAGGCTGCCTTCTCATTGGTGGCTGGCTGGGCCACAGTTCCTCTATCTGGGCTCTCTACTCTCTTTAGAAGCTGCACAGAAACAGCTTCCCAAACAGCCATTTTTCTCTCACAGTCTCCATTGCTTTCCAGTGGTCGTCTTGGAGGACTGGAGAACAGGCAAGATGGACAGAAAAAACAAAAAACAAAAAACCCAGGGTGTTCTCTGGGTCCTTGTTGCTCATCCATTCTCTCACTGAGCACCAGCTGGGTTCAAAGCAAAACTCTGGGCATTGGTGGGATACCAGGCTCTATTCGCAAAGCATTTAAAACTTAGGTTATGTCACGTGAGACACAGAGTGATGGCTCACTGCAAATACTGCTTTGGATCCCCTTGTTAGACTCACATTCTACCTCTGAGTGGCCTCAGAGACTGAGCAATTTTCACAGGGTCACAGACCCAGTACTGACGTAGCTTTGTTGACCATTCTCAACCGGCACACAGACCGATAACATGGAGTCTCCTGTCCAGTCAGCCCCAGCCAACACCCACACTCAGGCCTGTTCACCCTCAACACACATGCACACACACACACTCACACACACACACACACACACACACATGTCTGCCAACACATTTTGGCTATAGAACAAGAATTGTGAAGAGACTCTTCCTTTGAGGGCCAAAGGAGATGACATGAGCAAAGTTGGCTGAGTGGAAACTTTTGACCAGACAGCAAGCAACCTTTGCAAGATATTCTGCTGGGTAAATGGAAGACCTTCTATCAGATCCACAGATACCTGAAGCAGGGCCTCTGGTGTTCATGTAGCCTCTTGGGGAGGCGGATCTCTAATGGGACCTGGATAGATGCTGTTGCAGAGGAGGAACTGGAAAGGACACTAGACTTGAAGCTCAAAGAGTTGTTTTCTCTACTGCTTTTAGCTTTTAGTCACATCTAAAAGCATCCCCCACAAGCAAACTTTTCCCACTAAAAGATGTCGTCTTCCCCTGAGAAGAACATGTGCCTCCTGAGTCTCTCTCTGAGACCCCATTGTGGTTAAGGCCTCTGAGAGGCCTCTTACAAGAAACCCTGACCTGCTTCTTACTAACTTGGGTCCTTCCTCAGATCTCTAAGAAAGGATGGGAGGGAGGCTGCTGGGTTAATTGGCTCTCTTGGTGTACTGCCTCCTCAAAGGGAGGATTCCAATGACTTCAGAGTAATTATTTCTATCATTGTACTCTATGTCCTCTGTTCCTTGTTACTCAACACTTTCCCAATGCTTTTTAGTTTTAATTTGAGTGCCCCCACTGTGTGCGCATGAGTACAGACGTACCTCTGTGTCTGTGCCGTGTACATGCATGTGAAGACCTGAAGCAAACCTCAATTGTTCTTCAGGAGCCACGCACCGTATTTTCTGAGAGAGCGTCTCTTCTTGACATAGGTTGCTCACAGTCGGCTAGGCTGGTGGACTAGTGAACTCCAGGGGTCCACCTGTCTCCACCCCGGACCCCCAGCTGTAGAATCGTAAGAGCACACCATTCTCCTTAGCTTCTTACTTGAGTACTGGGGATCAAACAGCGCTTGAGAGCCCACTCCCCTCTTTGTTAAAAATAAAACACTACATATTGACTTGTGGAAAGGCGTACACATGCCCCTACCCAAGTGCGCGGTCAGAGGACAACTATCAAGAAGCCCTTTCTCCTTGTACCATGTAGGTTCTGGGACCATGTGGAACTGAGTGTGGTAGTGCATGGCTTTACCCATGTCAAAAACCATCTCCTTGGGCCACCCACTCCCATTAAACGTTTGGCTTGTTAAAATTATCAGGCTTACGTGTCTTTTTCCCCCGTTGGATTCTAAGGTCCTCCAAAGAGTTAGAATCAAGTCTACTGTGTTTGGAACAACATGTTTGTTGAAATGATAGAGAAATCACTACTGGATTCCAGATGGTTTCAGACCTCCATTCATTCTTATCTCCTTTCTTAGATAAGTCAAGTATTTATGGACCTCCCTCTTTCAACTTAAGCTCCTGGTGGACTGAATTCTCAAGGGAAAATGTTGGCTCTAAGGGATTTCCCTCCCCCTCAGCATTTATTTATCTTCTCAAAGCCCAGAAGTGTTCTCCACAAGTTGACTGCTGTCTTTCACTGAGGGTTGTCTGTTTGCAATGATGTTTAGAGACCCTGTCCTTTCCCAGCACTGGCAGTGTGCTCTTGTCTGTTTTGACAGGGTATTACTATGAAACCCACACTAGCCTTGAACTAGTAATTCTCTGGTCTTAACTTCAGTGCTAGGATTTTACCTGTGAGCCACCATATCTAACTTCAGCCTGTACCCTTAATGTCAGCCCCAACTCTCGCCTCAGGGTTTGAGGGCACGCCATGGTCAACACAGTGGCCATATCTTACGGAGCAAACCAGAGTTCCCCCCTAACAGATAGCCCCCCTTTCTCTCATCTCCATATCATAATAACTTAGTGAGGAAAAGAAAAAGAGAGGAAAACAGCTTAGACACCTTTCAAACTGTTTTTCCTCACTACGGAAAACTATTTCTATTATGAGAAAGAACTAACATAATAACAACAGTTGCCAGTCCTCTGTGAGTACGCACCATATGCGGGTCTCTATGCTAAGGCCTCTCCACGTATCTGATGACCTAATCCGTACAGCTTCACTCTAAGGAAACTCCCACTAAGCCCTTCAAAGTGGGGGAAGACGCCAGTTAAGAAAAGTTAAGAAGTGGTCAGGCTGGATTCTGACTCATCAAAGCTCCCACGTTCTTGCCTTTATAAATGTCATTTACGATCCCATCAGTATCTCAATCCCGCTTCCCAAAAGTCATCAATAGCCCCCAGATGTCACCATTTGTGTATAGAGTTTTCTTTTGTTTTGGTTCTTTGGTTGGGGTGGTGGGGGTTGGAAGTATTTCCAGTAACTTGAGAACATCCTGTATCCCATTTTGCCATCTTTAAGTTTTCCTTATTATAAAATAAACATTCGCCGCGTTAAACACTTGGTGAGTACCATTTTAATGGTCGTTCAATATTGTGTAAAATGAGTTTATTGAAGTTCACATGACCTTTCTATTTGAAGTTTCGATCCCTTCCTCTGTGGCTTTGGTAGTATTACGACGTGTTATGTGCACTTAACACTGTCCTGATTATCTTTAAGCATAAAAACGTCAACATTGAGATGACTTCCTCCGGAGAGACCCTCAGGATTTCTACTGCCAGGGTTACTTTCCCATAAGCAAAGGCATAGATGTCAGCTACTCAGCTATGGGTTTGGGTTTTGTGTGGCTATAACCTTGGACAAGAAAATGAGTGCAGGCAAAAAGCGATCATGTCTCTTAGAATGGCGGCTTTCAACCCTCAAATGCACTGCCTCGGTGTTGTGCTGACCCCCAACCATAAAACTGCTTTTGTTGCTACTTCATAACTATAATGTCTGTGCTTTCCAAAGATCTTAGGGGACTCTTGTGAAAGGGTTGTCCAACATCCATTGGGGTCGAGACCCACAGGTTGAGACCCCCACATGCTAGGGCACCTACTAGACCTGTGGTTCTTGAGAGTTTATCTTTGAACTCTCAGAATTTGGATGAGTAATATCTTGGTACCAAAATGTTTTACACGTCAAAGCGCAATATGCCTGCGATGTAGTTATCGTGAGCAAAGTGCTGTTTTGAAAATAGGCATTATGGAAGAGCTAAGGCACATTAACATATGCATTTCCTTGTACACTTAATTTTTTTTTCATGACAAGAACATAGCTATCTACCCTCAACAAGTTTCAGCAATGAAAGAACAGTCTTCATAGCCAGCGTGTCTGTGATAGGTCTCTTGGGCATGGTCCTCCCATCTGATTGAAATTCTGTGTTGATCTGTATCTCCTAGCTTCCCATCCATCCATCCTTGGTCCCCATCATCCTACTCGGCATTTCTTCACCTAGTTTTGTTAGATTCTGCCAATAAGTGGTGACACCATCTGATTGTGTTTTTTTCATTTAGCTCAATTTCCTCCAAGTTCATCCATGTTGCTGCAAATGAGAGGACTTTCTTGGTTTTTAAAGTCGATTAGTATTCTCATGTTTATGTACACACACCGCACTTTCCATTATCCATCCGCCAGCTGGTTGTCATTGACAGGTATTGCTTATGTATCATACATAATATAACAGGGAGCCTGGGAGTGTGTTAATGACTCGATTTTCTTTGGATAGACCCAGTAATGGGACTGATGGACTCCACCACAGTCCTGTTTTTAACTTTTTTGAGGAAACTCCCACAGTGTTTCTCCTACCAACTCGACAAACTTACGTCCCCCTTGTGGCTAACACTTTCATCACATCCTCTCCCTGCTTAAGACCGCGGCATCCCTGTAGAAACAGCTAGGGCTCTCTGTTCGCAAAGGGAACAGAGAACAGAGCTGACAAAGCCATCACCTCCTTCCTAACTGGCCCCTGGTCGGAGACACGGAGACACGGAAGAGGTGCAGTTTTGGTGAGAATGGGCATTGGGTAGAATGTGGCAGTAGAAACTGGAAGAGTTCATTTAGCAGCTACAGGTTCCGTTAAACGTTTTATTTTCTTGGATATTTTCTTTATTTACATTTCAAATGTTTTCCCCTTTCCAGATCTCCCCTTCATAAACCCTCTATCCCATTCCCCTCCCCCTGCTCCCCACTCAACCACTCCCATCCTCCCACCCTGGAATTCCCCTACACTGGGGCATTGATCACCCTCAGGCCTGAGGGCCTCTCCTCCCACTGATGTCCAACAAGGCCATCTTCTGCCACATATGTGGCCAGCGCCATAGGTTGCTCCATGTGTACACTTTGGTTGGTGGTCCAGTCCCTGGGAGCTCTGGAGGGGTCTGGCCTGTTGACACTGTTGCTCCCTCCATGGGGTTGCAAACCCCCTCAGCTCCTTCAGTGCCTTCTCCATCTCCTTCGTTGATCTCTGAGCTCAGTCCAATGGTTGGCTGCAAGTTTCCTCCTCTATATTTGTCAGGTTCTGCCTCTCAGGAGACAGCCATATCGGGCTCCTGTCAGCAAGCACTTCCCGGCATCCACAATAGTATCTGGCTTTGGTGGCTGTATATGGAATGGATCCCCAGATGGGGCAGTCTTTGGGTGACTTTTCCTTCAGTCTCTGCTCCACACTTTGTCTCCATATTCCCTCCTGTGCATATTTTGTTCACCCTTCTAAGAAGCACCGAAGCATCCACATTTTGGTCTTCTTTCTTCTTAGGTTTCATATAGTCTGTGAACTGTATCTTGGGTATTCTGAACTTTTGGGCTAATATCCACTAATCAGTGAGTATGTGCCATGTTTGTTTCTTTGTGACTGAGTCACCTCACTCAGGATGATATTCTTAAGTTCCATCCATTTGCCTGTGAATTTCATGAAGTCTGTTTTTAATGGCTGAGTTATACTCCATTGTGTAAATGTACCACATTTTCTGTATTTATCCCTCTGTTGAGGGACATCTGGGTTGTTTCCAGTTTCTGGCTATTATAAGATTTTTTTCCCTGGGTACACTTTTAGAGCCATGACCATGGAGACCTCAAAACTATGTTTGTAATTACCGAGAAGTTTAGAAAAAGCTACAATGGACCAGAGAGGACACTTCTCTGTATATTCAATATGAAGGTACCAAACAAGGAGCCTGATCAACTCCGTTTGCTATTTTACATCTCCATATCTCATCTAGAGAATGAAATGTTAGACATGTTTTTAATGGTTTTGAAGTCCTTCTGAGACTCTGATAGAAGCTTCAAGTCATCTCCTAAAAATATTCATGCCAGCATAATTATTACAATAATGGCTTTGAACAAGGTTATTTGCAGAAATTAATGCAACAAGCAAATGTAGACCATCCTGGGTGATCTTTTCATAACTGAAGGAGTGTATGACACCCAAGATGATAAACCCCTGATCTTCCATACCTCACACACCTGCTTGCTATTGGTGAAACAACAACAGGCCTTTCTAATAACTCTCCATAAAATCTCAACACCATTAGATTGGTTGGCTCATTTCCTGAGAATTCTGATTAATTAAAACAGAATGATAATGACAGTATCTCATACCTCTTATTGAAAGTTTAACACATGTCAGGAACTGAGGTATAGGCTTAATAAAGTTTGTGTGGTGTCTGCCTAAGAAATGGTGTGTATTTAATTAGCTGAACACTTAGCAAACCCAACCTTACTTAACCTTTAGTTGAGTACCTACTGTGGCCATTACCTTTAATGAGCACCTACTGTGCTCATTACCTCCATTGATTTTCCCAGCAGTCTTAGAGAGAGAGAAACAAACAGACAGTGTTGTTGAAGGAAGTCATTCCACATGCTAATAAACTGGGTGCTGGGATTCATGCTATCCTGTTCCTTTTAGTAGTCTGCTAACTACTCTCATTCATTAAACAGTGAGTTCGAGAACCTGACTTACACCCATATAGGGAAGCCAGAGGTGTTCTTCATATGAACCTGCATCCCTTCTTCTGACTTCAAACCTGATCTATCTTTCTCTTACCCTCCTCTGACAGCTGAGCACCTGTTGGAGGTGAGAGGCTAAGTTGGAAGATGAGAGGATGATAGGACGTCTTCCATTCACTGAGATCCACCCCCTGTGTGCTGAGGGGTCAGTACATGAGGGAAAAACTCACACCCATGGTCTGGTCCAGTTTGCTTGCAGCTTCATGTTGAGACATAACCATACTTAAGGGCTTATATGTTGTTGTTGTTGTTGTTGTTGTTGTTGTTGTTTTCCCTCAAGGATGGCTGACTTAGTGTGGTCCATAGGACTGATAATATTTATTCTCTGTTCTATCCTGGGGACTGAGGGGAGGCATCAGCCCTCTCATGTAGACCAATGGAGTGTTATGGTTCATTGATCCTAACACCTCTTCCTGTAGAGACATCATTGTTACATGTACCATCTGGCTGATACAATTGCATTGTAATTGTATCATTGTAAATGTAAGGATGAAACCCATTGATTGTTGCATCATTGACTCTAGAGACAAAGGGGGGAAAATGTGCATTGAAATTCAGTATCTTGTTCGGTGACCTGCTAGAGGCACTTAAAGGGGGGAGGGGACTGTAAATATAGCTTACCCCAAAGACAATTTTCTGCAGTTCATAAGTTGGTTGACATTTCACCAAGCTTAGGACAGGCCATGTGACAGGACCCAGTGAATTAGAACCATGCTGGATTTTGGCATCTGTCTTCCCAGCGACTGTTACCAATAACATGTAGAAATATTTTGGCATTTTCCTTGATACTATTTTCAACTCCCGTTAGTATAAATATTTAGGGTGTTTTAGAGAGGTGGATTGTACGGCAGGCACATCGTTAGCTCTTTTATCTCAGGGCTGGACTGTTTGAACAGTGTGCCTATTCTCTAAACGTGTTAAGAGGCTATATACAAAAGGCTTTGTGGAAGTTTGAAATGGAAGCTTCATCTCTCAGATGTTACTTATGGCCAGATTCTCACCAGTCTACAAAGTATGCCTAATTATACACAAAGGCTCTGAGGGGAAAGAGCAAACTCAATATTACAGTAGAAACTTCCTCCAAACAACAGCAGGACTCTGGGTCAAGGGTAGTGGCAATAATCATATAACATAAAACAGCCTGCATTTCCTGTGTACGCATGCTGGTTAGTATGTGTGCACACGTTTCTAGAAATTCAGAAACTGCCCAGGGCGTGTACGTTTGCAAAAGTAAGGCATGCTGTTCGGTTCTTTCCCTGATCCCACCTCCTTTCAAAAATAGAAACTCAGAAGTTCTGAGTCAGGCTACAGATTATTTGGCTGGTTCAACTGTAGAGTAAGTTATTAATGACACCCAGATGTTGTTTTTAGTGATTGGATGTTTTCGGCTGTGAAATAATATTTTCTTGTGTGTGTGTGTGTGTGTGTGTGTGTGTGTGTGTGTGTGTGTGTAGTGTGTAGTATGTGATGTGGTATGTGTGTGTGCATGTACGCGCATGTGTGTGTGTGTGCTCAGAGTGATGTTTCTTGCTGTGATCCACAGCATGTGGAGAAAAAGCCCAATGGCGGAAGCGTTTGCATGTCCAATGGCATCACTGATAAGTGACTGCTTCATTCTTTATTTTTAGCTCGCACTGCCTTTTTTCCCATATGTCTAAAAATAAGTATTTGCAAGCTTTGCATTCTGCTGCTCATTGTAATACACAAAATATTTGTGCACAGAGCGAAACGCACTGATAGCGCTCAAGATGAGCTATTTCAAGAAAGGAAGGCTTGTTGTGCTAAGAGGAGATAAAATACATTTTTATGAGTGGTAATGTCAGAGAAAGCCATCCATCTTATTTTGAAATAGTTTTAAAGGAGTGGCTAGATAGTTGACCTCTGAAATGATTTAAATAGATTCAATGGGGTGGGAGGAAGGATTCCATGTCTAAAATAGTATGCTCTGCTATATATTGGCTATTGTAAGTCATCATCCAAAGATGGCACTTAGTGCCTGGTCATCTGGGACAGAGGCCCCTCTGTGTAGGATCACCCAAGCTGTCAACTTCCAGAAGACCTATTCTCCAGTCTTTGAGTCTATTCCAGCTCGTTAACACCTCTATCCCAAGGCTGGCAGAGAAAAGTAGAGGAAGAGGAAAAAAAAAAAAAGAATCACGTTAGTTGCTCTTAATAGCCTTTGCAAAGGCCAGCTCATGGCTGAGATAGAAGCCAGTGGTGGGAAGAAAATGTAAGATTTTTCTGCTTTCTGTTGTAGGCTCCCTTTCCTGCCTCGGCACAGCTAATCAATATTTGACTTAAAGACGTTTCAACGAACTTGACGCTGGAAGGCCTTGCTGACATAATCGTGTATTATGTCTTCCCGTTAAACTCCCAGAAATAGGGTGAGCACCGGAGAGTTAAATGGTGTCCTGCCTCCCCATATCTGAGGGAGACTCTCTCCTGGGCTATTGCTCCTAATCAGGGGTTCCACAGCAGGTGACAACTTTTAATTCACCTTCAGAGCTAGCCATCTCTGTGACAACTCTGTGGTATGATCACGCCTTCTGGCCCTGACCTGGTGACATTCGGTATTAATGAGATTGGCAGGTTGGGCTGTGACTGTGTTTACGTCTTTGTGTGTTGCTATACTTACAGTTCACCCAGAACAATCTGGGGCCAAGGTTTGCTCTTATCAGGATAGGTGGCTGGTTGACACCACCTCACAGATTCTATTAGAAGGGACAATAGAGTCATTCTTCAGTGTGGGCAGTCCTTAGCCACCCTTGCTGATATGTATTCTTTAAAGCACCCTGGCTATGCCACCCTCCCATTTCAGCCCCACTTTTGGACCAACCACGCAGCTCAGAGATTTGGGGCTTTGTCTTGGAAGCTCCTCCATCAATCAGAATTCCAAATTGACACTGTTAAGGTCCCCAGAGGTGTTGAGGGTCTGGATTCAGCAATTATGGTGAATAAAAACCTTGCAGCTAGCTAGGGCAAATGCCAGAATTCCAACTACTAACAGTGGAAAAGGGAAGTGGTTTATGTTAGACTATGGTCATACTCTTCTGATTAAACCCACTCAAAAAAAAAAAAGAGAGAGAGAAAGAAAGAAAGACAACACTGTAATATTTTCCAATGACTGTTTATCATGAATTACGTCAGCCTTCATTTAAGTTGCTATTATTTCTCCTTAATGCTTCTCTGGTGCCTACATAATTCACCACACTGGCAGCCTTGGGACTATGAAATAAGCTTTCACAGTGTCCATACAAGGCGTGGGTTTTTTTTTTTTTTGGTTGTTGTTGTTAATTATTATAAAACTCCTTTAACTTTTTACAAAGTGGCATAAAATATTGTTGAGGTATTTATGGCTCAAACGACATGGCTCTATTTTGCTCCTGGCTAGTTCTTAACTAAAGCAATCATTTGTGGTTATTAGAGCTGCCAGAGATATTATGTCAGAACTGGTTTAAGACTATTATGTATCACATGTCAGTACTTGAGGCTGCCTTTCAAAAAAAAAAAAAAAAAACCAAAAAAACAAAAGCGTGATTTTCATTTGCGTTCTTCCAGGGATCAATGATTTATAAGCTAACTGGAGTTCATTCCAAGGTGTACCCATCACCTGGGAGCCTGTCTCAAACCTCCCATCATCCGCTTGGAGTCTCTTTCCTGTGGATCTAAAAAAAATCTCTCCAAAGCAAACGTTGGCAAAGGTTGAGTTCCAAGCGAAGATTTGTTTCTAGGGAGTCATGGAATTAGCTGGAACTGCTTAATGGCCCGTGGCTAGGCTAGTTCTGAGTCCCTGAGTGTGTAGGTTTTTTCTGTGTAGATTTCCTAAGTGTTGAGACCAATGGTTATGACCTTCTGAAGGGGGGGAGGGGGAACAGTCCCCACTCATGGGTGAGCCTGCCTCAGATGCTCAAACAGCCTACCCCAGCTTTGTAAAGACAGTTCTTGGGTGAAGGACAGTATGGAGAAAGGCAAAGAACCAGGTCTGGGGTTCCACAAAGCTGCTCTTCCAAGCAAACTTTCTATTAATATGGTGCTCTGCTGAGCTGCAAATACTGTGTGTTCCCTCCTCGCTTATTTAAAGCAAGAAAGGAAGGGCGTGCCAGAACATTCTACAAAGAACGAAAACACATTAATGACTCATGTGAACAATTACTGATTTTTCTTAACATATAATTTCTTAATTACTGTCAACCAAAATAATTTGCATGATAATATCCTCAAGCCCCTCCCCCCAAGTGGTGTTTCATAGTTTTAGCTTGGGGATCAAAGAGTCTGTTTGATCAATAATCAGGGAAATTTAACTCCTTCCTTCTGACTGGATCCACAGGAAGCTGACAGGAGATATCTTCACAATAATTACCTCCAACACAATGGGGGGAAAAAAAAGAAAAAAAGAGCTCTCCAGTAAAGTAAACAGCTCTGGAAAGGGCTGCAGGCGGTTTCTTTAGCTTGAATTCAAGGAGGAAATTGTGACTTTTGTGAAACTTGCATAAATTTACATGTATCCTGTCAGAGTTTTAAAATTAGACAACATGCCTGAGTGCCCTGGAAATGAGTCTGCCATCCAGATTTAGAGAGCTTTTAGCTTTTTTAATTAAAGGCATTTCACAAGCCAACACCAGAGACACGAAGAAAATTACGTATTACATAAGAACACAGCAACCTTGGAGATTTAGTGAGTGAATATTTTGGATTTAGGAAGGAGATAAAAGGTGTGAAGGGAGCAGTTATGGGGAATTTTTTAAGGTGTTAAAAAAATTTTTTTTTTTTTCAGAGAAGCGAAAAGGCCAAACTGCCACTTGCTGTAGCCCTGGTTCTGGAACTGGTTCAAAGCTCACAGAACTGACTGTGAGTTTGTGGTGGTTGTTAATGAGCACTTGTGGCAGTGAGCTGGGATCATGGATTTGTTATGAATAGATATATTCAGATATATTCACATGCATATATTTGTATATGTATATGAAATTCATATATATATATATATATATATATATATATGGAATTCAGAAGACAGAAGACAAGACTCATTACCACAGCAGATTATGAAAACCCCAAACAGTATGGTTATCATTGTGATAACCATATTTATCCGCTGCTCTGCCTCATATCCCACAACCCCTCTTTCTAAATGCCTTAATAATGCCTGATAATGAAATACTGTTATTGGCCATGTTAAACCATTTAAAGAAACTTAGACTAAATACTGTCAGCTCGTGTTTGCTTTCCTGGCGTGCTCATTTATTGAGAAATTTGGAATGAATGTTAAACATCTGGGCATAGCTTGGTGCACGCAAAGCCATCTTTAAAATGTGTATATTTCAGAACTTCTTTAGTGTATTTATTTAGAAATCTGGGAGAACTCTGTAAACATGTTGGAGGATATGGGTAACATTTGAATATGAAAGAGAAAGTCGGTGTAATTGAAAACCTAAATTTCATTTTCTATAACTATTACTCTGTTGGGAAGGACGACTTCTAGGGTGAGAGAAATCCAGGCTATGGTCAGGGCTGTTTATGGAGCAGTACCTCCCCATGTCTTATACCATATATATGAACCAGAAAAGCCCCCATTCTGGCCCCTTCTGGGTATGAGATATGATGTTTATTTCTTTAAAAAAAATAAAGAATTGGTTATTTCAGCACTTTAAGATATGGTTGGAGTTGCACTTGCCAGCTGCGTAGATAAACTGGAGTACAGCCAGGCCTACACACTGCAGTGCTAACTGCCTTTGGTTCTAGACAATTAACACATATGTTTTAAAGATCTTTTTAACTTTATATATATTTATATATGTGTATGTGCCCCCCTCCCCCTCTCCCTCTCCCTCTCTCCCTCTCACTTTCCCTCTCACTCTCTCGCTCTGTGTGCACATGTGCCACGTGGATATAGATGCCTGTTGAGGCCAGAAGAGATTATCAGACCTTCTAGGTCTAGATGACCAGTGACTATCAGCTGCCCAGTGTGGGTGCTAGGAACTGAAGTAGGGTTCTCTTGCATGTGTTCCTAACCATTGAGCCAACCCTCCATCCTATAGTCTGTATACTTTGTAGCCCAGCCTTTAAGACACTGATCCCATTGACACAATTGTGGTATTTGGGAGATGGTACAGTGTAGGAATCAGAAAGACAAAGTTATTAATGTATCACAAATGCGCTCCACTGTAGAAGTACAAAGAAGAATGACCATAATGGCAGAGTTTTCAGGTCTAAATTTTCCATTATGTGTGTCTCTCCTGGTAGCGGGTCTGAGGACCCAGGGCTACCTGTAGACTGGAAGCCCACTCTGAATTGTTCATTGTGATGTGGTTCATTGTGAATCTAGCTTTGCAGCATAGACCAGGCTGGACTCCAAAAGTTTTAATATCTTCCAGACAAGGTGCAGCTGAGATCTAAAGACCCTGATTATAGGAACAGCCATCTCTTGGGGCACAGAGGTTTTGTGGTGGGGACAGTTCTGGTCCATGGTGGTTGCTTCAGAGTTAGGGCAGGTTTTATTATTATTATTATTATTATTTTGTTTTAAAACTACAATTTAATTACATTACTTTCCTCTTTCCATTTTCTTCCTCCGGCCCTTCCCGTGTATCCCCAACCCCCAATGGCTCTGTCTCAGATTCACGGCCCATGCCTCCTCACTGGGCCACATTAACATTGTGGGGGGAAGCATGGCGGACCCAACTCCAAGCAAAGAACTAGGAGCATCTAAAGAACACTGAGAGAGGAAAACTTCAGTCTTCTCCAGAGAAGAGCACCACCCCACCCCCATTAGCCATTGAATACCGAGTGGTCAGCCCTGAACATTTACATTCATTTTATTTTTAAAATTTATTGGAAGGAGTGTGTGAGTGCCACAGCACGGGTGTGGGAGCCAGAGCCCAAGTTGGTGGAATTGGTTCTGTCCTTCCTCCACCTTCACGTGGGTTCTAGGGAGCCAGCCAGGATTCAACATGGGTCATGAGGCTTGAGTGACAAGCACCTTTGCTCTGGCGAGTCATTCTGCTGGCCCATCATACCATCCTTGGTCCCTAGCCCTTTGCTTATGGCTTCCATAAGTGCTCATTTACCATTATATAATTAGGAGGCTGTCATCAACAAAGATAAAAATTGATGTATTCTCCTTGGGCAGATATCCCCTGGGCCTTCTAAAGAACTGAAACATGGTAGCTCTGGAGAGATACTTTACTGGGTAAATGGGTTTTTTTCTTCCAAATTGTGGAGATCTGATGTTGGATACCCAGTATGAAAGCCCTTGACATGTCTCAGAAAATGAGGTAGAGGGTCTGTAAGGTGAATAAGGAGAGGAGGGTCCTTCCCTTCAGACCTGGCAACCTGAGTTTGTTCACCCGAACCCATGTGCTAAAAGCTGGGAACTGATTCCTGATGGTTATGCAAGTTGACTTCTAATGTCTGTCCACACCATGTTGTGGCCTATGCACATGTATACACACACACACACACACACACACACACACACACACACACACACACACACACAGAAGTGCATGCACCCACACACAGATGCACATACACACACAATAAATAAGTGAATGAATGAATGAATGAATGAATGAATGAATGAATGAATAAGGAATATGTATATGAATTTTTAAAGAAAAAAAAGGAGGCTGGCGAGCCGTGAAGAAAGACCTCTGGAGTTGACTTCTGGCTTCTGCGCATACACATGTACACACAGCGGGTAAGAGGCCAAGGGAACTGAAATGACAGAAAAGAACTAAAACTATGCTACCTGGCATGGAAATTGAGGGGAATGTAAACTGTAAGTAACTTATTTCAAAGGAGAACCCCCACATGTACAGCCCACAAGGATCTAAAACTGCAATTCCAAGGGTCAGTTTGTTCAATAACCCATAGAACCAGAGTGTTACCCCATCTATTACTTATTGATTGATCCATTGATTAGTTGCAACTTGATGAGGCTTCTGGAACAATAAGATACTAGAAAGAAGTGAAAAAAGATGAGCCTCTGTCTCTTTCTCTAGTGTGGGCTACCATAGCCTGAGGTCAGTCTCCCGTCCTTTTCCTCAACACGCAAAGTGTGGCAGATATACTTAGTGGTTGGAAGCCCTTGATGTGGCCAAGTCTTTTTTTTTTAAGATTTATTTATTTATTATTATATGTAAATACACTGTAGCTGTCTTCAGACACACCAGAAGAGGGCATCAGATCTCATTACAGATAGTTGTGAGCCACCATGTGGTTCCTGGGATTTGAACTCAGGACCTCTAGAAAAACAATCAGTGCTCTTAACTACTGAGCCATCTCTCCAGCCCCTTTTCTTAATTTTTTTTTGGTTTGTTTTGTTTTTGTTTTTTCGAGACAGGGTTTCTCTGTGTAGCCCTGGCTGTTTTGGAACTCATCTATAGACCAGGCTGGCCTCGAACTCAGAAATCTGCCTGCCTCTGCCTCTGAAGTGCTGGGACTAAAGGCGTGCGCCTCCAACGCTTGGTGTGACGTGGCCAAGTCTTACCTATTCACTACATTATCATCATTTTTTGGATGACCCAGTGCATCTAACCTTCCTAAGGCTGAGACCTTTTTAATACAGCTCCTCGTGTTATGGTGACAAACACACCCCCAACTATAAAATTATTTTTGTTGCTACTTCGTAACAGTAATTTTGCTGCAGCTAAGAATCATAATGTAAATAGTTCTGGAGGTAGAGGTTTGCCAATGTGGGTGGGAGAAGGGTCTAGGCCTGCAGGTTGAGAACCACTGGGCTAACCGTTGCTCACAAACAATCAGACTTTTGAAAATAACAAGCTCTCAGAATGACACGCCTTTCTTCCTTAACTGTAAGTTTGGAGTGCCTCTCTCTCTATTGCTTGTAGCACCCACCATCCATAGTGTGTTATTCACGTGCCCTGCAAAGAGAACCCCTTTCTTTAGAGTTGCATGCAGAGTGACGTATGTTCACGTGTTGAGCTGTAGTCTGAGATCAGAAGAATATATATCTCAACACTGAAAGGGTCTTCCAACTTAAAGTAGATTGGAGAAGGCACCAGGCCAGGGATGTAACGCAGCTGATCGAATCAGAAAAACAACAGAACAAAAAAAAAAAAAAAATGCACTCTTGATCACATCCAGAAAGAAAGAGGAAATAAAGAGGAAATAAATAGCTACCACTCTGAAGATGACAAGTGGGGATATCAATCAAGTTCCCGAAGCCCTACCTGTACAATTAAGAAGAGTAATTCTGGAGAAAGATAAATTTGTTTCTAGCCTCCCACCACAGCCACAGATATCTAACAAACACAGGCTGTTCCCTGAAGGATGCTTGGACACATTAAAGGATGTAGCCAGCTAGCTAAGTCAATCTCAGGACTGGTTCCTTATATACATTTTGTGTAATGACGAATGACATTATATAGCTGATCAAAGATAATGCCAGTGTCCACACTAGTTAGGGCAGCTTCCCGGAGGGCTTTATCTTCGAGGAGGACAGGGAGGATTCACACTGAGTAGGTGCATTTTGGTGTGAGTAGCTTTAACCCTGACAAACCTTCCTCAGGAAAGTGCCCTTCATCCTCACAGGTTATAGGATAAAGGAGCCCTGAGGTAAAATGTTCTCCCTAACACTGTGGCCAGAACTTCGGTTGGGGATCACGAAGCTCTGTGGGCAGTTTTCATTTGCCAGTGCCCTGATCCTGTTCACATGACCACAGCAGCATTGAACTGGCAAGCGTGGTTCACCTCCTTCCTCTAAGAGCCTCTTAAACGGTAGGAGGGGAAAACCAAGAGGCCATTATGATTGGACACAAAACTGTTGATGGAACTCGGGGAGTTAAATCCCATGGAAAAATCTGGAACGCACCAGCATTGACTTGAACCACTGGCCCTCTTTGAGCATTGCAATGGGATGCTGCGTGTTAGCCTTCCCTTACCATTAGAAGCAGGTCTTCCTATCAAGGATGCTATTGTAGACTCAAAGAGGGGGCACCTACCTGGTGCTGTAATTCATCTCAGGCTACACTACCATTTGCTCCCCTTCCTTGTTTGTGCTGCTCATTCTAAGTTGCTTCACTTTTTCAAGTTCTCTTATCTTGCACAGAACAGTCGAAACACCTGCTTCCCATGGCCAAGATTATATAGCATGTGGGAAATCCTGCACGGAGTCACGCTTTCGCCCTGTGGTCTCTTAAATGAGAAAGCTCCATTCGTGCGCAAAGCCAGAGGGTTGAAAACTAGCCCCGTACTCTCTCCTGTTTCTGCCCTTCTGACTCTAGAGTTTTCGATAAACAGGAGAGGATATTTACTATCTTTTAAAAAATTGTTTTATATATTTAAGCTTTTTTTTTAATTTAAAGATTTATTTATTTTTATTTATATGAGTACACTGTAGCTGTCAGACATACAGATGTGAGCCACCATGTGGTTGCTGGGAATTGAACTCAGGACCTCTGGAAGAGCAGTCAGTGCTCTTAACCACTGAGCCATCTCTCCAGCCCGCATTTTTTTTTTTAAATATAGGGAAGACACCAATTTCAGTGGCAACCTGGCTACACTAACGCTTTACTTCTTAACCTTGGTTCCCTTAGGAGAAGCCCTTCAGTGTGGACTCCCCCGTCGGTTCACCCAAGTCCACGTGCTTCGTCTATCTATCAATGTCTAAGGCGTACTTAGTATAGAGCAGATACCTCGGTAGCCCCCAATTCAACCAAACCAAATCCAATAGACTTAAAATCATGAATTCTAGATTCTGAGTTTGTGCAGAATAAGCAGTTAAATAAATACACAGGTATGTGTGTGTGTATGTGTGTGTGTGTGTGCATTTGTATGTATGTATGTATGTATGTATGTATGTATGTATGTATGTACATGAGTGTGTATACAAGTGTGTGTATGTTTGTGGGGGTGTTGGGGGCAGATGTGTGTTACATGAGTGTGTACGGGTGAATGTGCAGTGTTTGTTTTGTGTAAGCGTGTGTGTGTGTGTGTGTGTGTGTGTGTGTGTGTGTGTGTGTGTGGTGTTTTTAGGAGGCAAAGGGCTGAGAACAGTTCAACCCATCTGATGAGTACGCCACCTGTTGTCTTTGTGGAAAGAGTCACATATGCTCTGTGGCTGACTTTAATGTCGGGTTTAATGGCGGCGCCTCTGGTCCTTTCCTTTTTGAGACTTATTTCAGAAAGCAGGGTAGAAGGAACCTTTCTGTTGAGTTTATAATAGCAATTACAAGCTGATAAGAGCAGACCATTCATCAAGCCCTCATACCTCCGGACTTTTATCTCTTTGGGTCAAATGTTTCCTGATTGATATTGACTCCCATATCTTAAGCAGCTCTGAACAGATAAGAGGCAAGCGAAGAAATTCCTTTGAAGGAGATTTGACAAAATTATGTTTTCTGATTTTTTCCCCTTTTGAGAGAGAGAGAGATTAACTTCTCATTGTTCTTATTAGAGAGTACAAAAGCTACCAAACAGTTGAATTGAAGAAAATCTAGAAGTTTCCTCGGGTAGATATTGACTCCGTCCCCACTGCATGCAAATAAGCACTAAGTACCTTGCATCCCTTTTTCTGAAACCATTTGAACAGAGCTTTTAATACACTTAGCATGGCCCTGTACCAACACACTTAGGAATACACAGTGCCTGAAGAACAGGCAGGCACTTGGTATAAATAAAGGTCCTGCAGGAAACTGCTGTTGGAACCTTGTTTTAAAGGGCGAGAGCACAGGTTTTGGCATGCAAGATAACAGCTTTCCATTGCAGTGACCATGAGTGTTGTTATGAATCAAGTATGGAGACAATTAGAGAGTGTATAATTACACTCAGAACAGTAAACACCTTCCGAAAGGGTATATAAATCAATTAAACGGGCCATACAGTGGCCGGTCACATAAAATTATATTGAATAAAATGTGTCATCCAACAGTATTTTCTACACACGTCCCTCGACTTTACATCACGTGATTCATTCCCGCTGTGCCTTTTCCTCCCCAATCTGATGGTAAAGGGACCACTTGTCATCCTAGCTGAATTCAGTGGCACTGTCCTGGACAGATTCACATGGCTATCTTTAAAAGGGGCTTGAAATGGGGTAGATTTGGGGTCATTTTTCTAATGGCTCTTTAGGGAAAGGGGATCCAGATTTGTCTGCCTGCCTTGATTCATTTTCGGTTTCTCCACGAGCCTGGTCATTAGGACTGTTCAAGCCCATTGGTGTCTGCTGCCTAAAATGAGCTAGGTGACCTGCATCGCCATGTCTCCTGCAAGAGCAGCCGGATATTACAACAGAGGAGTAATTAAAAGAACATACCAAAGACAGATGTCTCTCATGCATGCCACTACATGCTACGAAACGGAGGAGCCACACCACAGCTCCCGTATTTACACAAAGCCCTGAAGTTGTCTGTGTCTAAGGAAACAAGCCAACTCATGCAGGCTGACCCCCAGGGGCCATCAGAGCTAAAGTCCATGGGAAGCTTATTTGCATTTAAATGGCAAATTGGAAACATTTTTCGAAGATAGTTGATGAACATATTCCAAAATGGCTTTCATTAAATAGGAGCCCAAGATGTGAATTTGCATAGATGGTGCTGGCCTTGTAAATTCTCCCGTGCTCCTTGGGAAAAAAACAGCTGAGAAGCAACAAGTTGGCTGCCTAATAAGGCCCCTAACGGACTTCCTTCTCAGGACTTTAGAGAGGTATAGACGCTAGCTGGCTCATTTACCTCTTGCTGCGTCTTTCCTCCATCCCCCAACTGAGCCTATGGACCACCTGGCCAGGCAGAACACCAAAGAGAGTGGCCCAAGGCTTTCCTCTCCCTCACGAATTGAGCATATGACTTGTGAGTCAATACAGGTGACAAGGTCAGTTTGTCTGTCCACTCACACATAATCCAATTGAGATTTATGGGTTATCAGCTATGTCCTTGTGTGGAATCCTACATAAGGAAATGAACCAGCGGGCCGTAGTACAATAAAGAACACAACCCCGTGCTACTTCCAGGAGCTCGCATTCCAGGGTGGGGACTTGCAAATTACAGTGCGAACTGTGAATAAATACCATCCCGGAGCAAAGTGAATCCTTCCTGTCAGCTTCGGCAGACAGAGAAGATAGTTTTAACTTTTGTTTTTTATTTTCCCCTTGCATATTTTACTGGAACTCACGTAACAGGGCCTGGCACATTTTACCCAGTGACTAATATATTAATCCCACTCTCCTCTTAGCCGTGTGGGAATGTCAGTTGAGTCAGGGTTTAAAAATGGGACTTGGGGAGATTTGCTCTAGATCTGTTGACTAATATCAATTAAACCCCAGAACATCACACACAAATTGAAGATGTCTTTTTCACTCTTCTTAAAGACCCAAAGATGCACCTAGCTAATAACCTGTTCCACATCCTTAATAAAGACCAGGCTAATTAAAAATTGTTTGCCGCCTGAAAATGAATAAATGAAGAACCATATATTAAAATCAGCAACTTCCTTTGGCAGAAGACGCTGAATGTGGGCTAGGGGGAATGAAAGAAATAATTGTGAGCTTTTTATCATCTATGATGACGCATACAAATGAGGGGTTGTGTCACCCTGACAAGGCACAGGGGGAAGGAGACTCTTGGCAGAATTGGCAGCCAGGGTTAGTATCTGCAGTACAGAAGCAAAAAGGATCAGAGTCAGTGTGTTATGTTTTAAATCTGAAATGCCGCCTCCCACCCCCCAGCCCCAGAGATTCATGCTTGGATTAATTGTTCCCACATGGTGGCGCTATTCTTCAAGTGTCATGGAGCCCTTGGGAGATGGAACCTAGCGAGCAAAAATTGGTCACTGGGGGTGGGTCTCTGAAGGTCTTGCTCTCCGCTCTGCTTGCTGACCTGTCCTAATGTAAAAATTTCTATCATATAGCCCAGTCCCCATGAACTAACCTGCTCCCACAGTGATGATGGGATTCCAGTCCTTCTGAAACTGGGAACCAGAAGAAGCCTTTCCTACCTGAGTAGCCAGGACGCTGAGTTTCTTCTTCTTTCTGTCCCCCACTTTTCTAGGCTGTACACCAAGCTACATCTTGCTCCATCCCTTATCTGTCATCTTGAGTCTCCCTTCTGTAGGCCTGTGATATGAGGCTCCTCACTAGCTGATGTGTTTATCTTGCAGTAAGAGGACAGAGGTGCCTCCCTTGGGTTCTGTAGAGCCTGGAAAGTTGGGACCTCTGTTTAGATCTTAATGTATGTTGTCCTCCATCAGGCTAGAACCTGTACATGCATGCTTCCTAAAAAAGAAACTCACTCATCTGACCCACCAGACTGGTGGTGACTTCTTTCTTCCTGCAGACTTTAATTGGAGCATCGCTCTTCCTAGATCTCTTCCCCTATGACTCCATGAGGTCAGTGTCTCTGTGACACTCCAAGAACCCTTACTGGTCCCTTTATACAACTCTCACAATCTCACTAGAGATATATTGGGATGCTTGATATCCTTTGCGTGTAGCTCACTGATCCAAGCTAGCAGTGAATAAACTGAGCTTAATCTATCTTAAATTCACAGAGGAACTGTATAGGAAGTATACGCCAGTTGCCCTTGCGGTCTGCTTTAAATAAGGCCCCGCTTGCTTGCATATCAAGCCAGGCTGCTGTGTAGAGTGAAGAAGCACAGAGCGAGAGCTGAAGAAGACGCATACATACCTTTAATCCCAGCTTTTGTGAGGTAGAGGCAGGAGGATCACTTCAAGTTTGAGGCACGTTCCAGGCTGGCTAGGGACCTAGCAAAACCTTGTCTCAAAGCCAGAAAAGAATAAAGAGGAAGATGGCAGAGCCAAGGCAGTAACTGACGACTGCTTGTGGGTCTGAGGTGGGTTCACTGACCGTTGCCTCTTGCTCCTAGTGTCTGTGTCTCGGGTTCCTCCTCTTTAGCATTATTAACCATAGCAATTGGCAATACCCAGCTACCGAGTATACTACAAGAGGACTTAGATGGCGAAGTGCCTAACATCCGACACCTACAGAGGATTACAACGCCTCCCATGTTTGGCATGGACAGAGAGGGCGAGGGTCTATCTTTCCAGAATATTCCAGAGCTCGGATGCTCTCACCTTCAGTTTAATTCCTTCTTCCCCTCAGCCCTCCCCAATCCTTACACACAGACTGTTCTCTATTCCAGGGAACCCATGGCCTCTCTCACTCTCTGTGGCTGTCACAAGCAATAGTGAAATTGGAGATTATACTTCTTTATGCATGCTCTTCCCCAATAACTTATAACCTCCTGTTGTGTGTCAGGCTTAATTATCCTCAGTGTTTTTCTCCAAAGTAATTTCTCAGGGAAAGACAAAACCAAGACAAGAGAGTAGTCGTGAACAGTGTAAATGGCGTGTAAGGCCTGAGACCTAGGAGTCAGAAAAGCAACCAGAAGATTGGCTAGTGATTATGTGGCTGACACCGATCAGAGCCCCGAATCTCTTGTACATGAGGAAATGATCACCCACGTGAGCCCGATAGTAAAAAGGATACGAGATTGATGAGTCAAGCCAACCCATCCTCCATGGCTTCACCACTTAATATTAGCAGATGACTGAGATCTGCTTGTCACAGACCCCTGGCTTTGCTCAGTTTTAAATACTTGGCTTTGATTTATAGAAGGTTTTGTGGCCAGTCATGACATCAGAATGTAAAAAAAAAAAAAAAAGAAAAGAAAAGAAAGAAAGAAAGGAGAAAGAGAAAAAAGAAAAAAGAAAAAGAAAACAGTAAGTGTATGGGGGGGAGGGGCTTGCTGTAAAATAAAATGTACATTTACTGGTAAGAAGCAGAGAACATTTGGCATCAGCGGAAAAGCTGAGTCTTTGATGTGGAAAATAGAAAAGTTCTTTTTGTTTCCATTCGGGTCGGAGGGAGAGATGATCGCTCTGTGATAAGTCCAGTGGGTTCTGAAGCTCAGTGTAACAATTGATGAGCCACAAGTTGTCCTGCCCGGAGGATGTACCACGATGAAACACACATGTGTGGACGAAGTGTGGGAAGAGAGGCGCCACGATGCAGGAAAAACAGAGTGGACTCAATAAGAGGAGTCCCCCTGCCTCTCTGTATGAGGCTTTGTTTTGTAACGAGGCTACTTACGTGTATATGGTGTGTATGAGCAAAGGAGCTGAGGAGAAAGACACAGAGGTGGAGAATGGTCCTTTTTTTTTTTTTTTCTTTGTGACTTCTATTATCCTGTGACAGCCTGCAGCCACCCTATTCTGGACGGGGATCTAAGAAGTAAATGTCCTATTTTAAGTGTGGTAGGGTCCTCGGTTTTAAACAATTTCTCCCTGTTTGGTTTTGTTTTAATGTTCGCACAATTAATGCCTCTCGCGTGTATTCAACAATAGTTGCCTAGCAACCATCAAGCAGTCTATTTAGAAGGCAAAGGGTCTAAAATTGAATGAAGAGAGAACATGACTCAAGCTGCAGCAGAAACAAATGAGTTTCTGATACCAGTTTCAAATCGTAGCCCCCAGCAGCTGAGCAAGGGGCCATCTGGTCTGGCACCTGTAGAGGAGACACACGCAAATGGCCTGTATATCTTGGACACTTGCAGATGGGAAGATAGACATTACCAGAAGGTTCTCTGGATGTCAGTTAGACTATGTTTTCTTCCTTCAAGCAATCTGCCTATGTAATCCCTAATGGATGGGTGTGTGTGTACAATTAAAACTGTCATCTCCAAGGGGTCTAGAACTACCTAAGGGACAAACATTACAAGATGACCATGATGACTGTGAAGGTGTTTCTGAATTCCGTTAGATGAGGCGAGAAGACCAACCCTAAATGCAGGCACATCATTCCATTCCATGGGCTGGGGTCCTAAACTGTATAAAAGGGGAGTATTCATCTCTCTCTGCTACAATGTAACCAAATGCCTAACTCTTGACACCTGGATAGACTATATCCTTCAACTGGGACTGGATGTAAACCCTCCCTTGCTTCCCTAAGTTACTTTTTTTTGTTCACTGCAAGAGGAAAAGTCACCATCAAAGGAGCTAAGAGTGTTCTAGAAAGCTCCTAAGATTGATTCCACAGCTTGTCTGAAAGATAGGTTTAGGATCTTGCAGCCTTGCCCTCACTAGGTAAGGAGCATGTATGAATCAAAGAGTGTCCATTCCTGCAGGAAAGCTTCTATGTATCGGGGACTGTCACAGCCACATGGTAAAAAATGGAAAGAACCTAAGATTCCCTAGAGGAGCAAGCATAAACAAAGGTGGTCACAGGCACTGGACAGAAGAGGGGCAGAGGGAGGAAACAGAAAAGGGTTCCTGTCACCAAGCCTAGGTCTTCCTGAGTTTGATTCCCAGGACCCACAAAGTAGGAGAGAATTGATCCTGACAAGTTCTCATCTGATACCAATATGTGCCATGGCATGTGTGCCCATCCAAATAAAAAAATAAGTGTAATTTTTTTTAATTCTAAAAGAACATCAATTAATCCCTGAATTAACACACTTGAGATTTTTAGAAAAAAAAAAAAAGAGACAAATCCCATAGTTTTCAGTTAGCATTGGCTCTGTGTGTGTGTGGGTGTGGTGTATGTATGATGTGTTGTATGGGAGTTTGTCTGTGTGTGTGGTACATGTGTGGTGTGGTATGGTATGGGGGTTATGTCTGTCTGTATATATGTATGTGTTTCTGTCTGTCTCTCTGTATGTGTATGTCTATGTGTATGTCTGTCTCTCTGTGTATATGTGTGTCTGTGTGTGTGTCTATATCTCTGTGTGTGTCTGTGTGTCTATGTCTGTGTGTGTGACTGTTTAGTCCAGCAAGTGAGTGCTTTTCTCTCAACCTTGCTTTTTGAAATGGTGTCTTGCTAAAACTGGAGTTGACCACTTAACTAGACTGACTGGCTTAGCTCAGAGATCTCCTGTCTCCACTCATCTCACCACCTAGCACTAGGGTTGCGGTCGTGAGCCTCAGTACCCAGTGCTGGGAATCTATTCGGATTTTCATGTTTGAATGGCTAACACTTTACTAACTGAATCATTACTCAGGCCCTCAAATGACATTCTGTGTTTAACTGTGCAACACATATAAGCCCACTAGACATGTTTGGTCAATGAATGAATTCCCTTTTTATTTAATGAAGTTGTCACTTCCCAGATATCAGAACAGAGGCCTGGTGAGTAGGGGATACTTAAATCAAAGCCAATAAAACTACCATCACTTTGACTACACACATTCACGATGTTCTTTTATCACCAGCTGGAATAGCACAGTCAGCCATAGGCTGGCAATCTAATCCGGTAGACAGTGATTCGGTTAAAGCTGGAACTTTCAGAATTGAGTGTTGGATTGGTGAACAGAAATAAAGGCCCCTTTCTTCCTTTTCTACCATGTGACTTGTCCTGACTTGTCTTCTCTTCTACCATAGACAAGCTTATGATGTGACTAATAGGAACGTACACAGAGAAACTAATAGGAAAGATCATAGAGAAATTTGACCCTTAACTGGAGTTCAGCCTTCCTGAATGATCTGCCTCTACTAAGATTCTGCAGCCAACAGATTGCTCTTCTTGGCCCACTCTATTTAAGCCTGTTAGATTTGTTGTCTGTTTATTGGTCTCCTGCCATACGCAGAACCTTCTGTGTGGTGATTCCTTCCACAACACAGTCTTGTTTAGAGGATTCCTCTTCCTTAGTGCAGTCTTATTAAGGCAATGCTTACCTACATGATCATTCTTTTCCTTCACCAAATACAATCAACCTAGTCTTAGAAGTCCTATTTTGTAGACACTATAACATTGCAGCCTCCAGGAGGGCCTGTTGATGCTCATATCAAACTATACCATATCTCTCTGTTCTTATTTTTAATTCCTGAGCTCTGCCAGGTGCTCACATCTGCTGAGGGCTCAGAAGTTGCCAGAACTTCCATGCCTCTCCCTTCAGCCAGCTCTTGGCTTCTGAACTACTTGATGTATTACCTCCAACATGCCTCTGCATATCGCTGTGATAATAACAGCCTCTGCCATTCACTGGGGCCTCGAGTGTGTGGTCCGCTGTCTAGTATTGTCTCATTCACATTCTTTCAACATCATAATCTGTGAGAATAGAGCAACCAGCCCTCCCTTTTAGCAAATGGGCAAACTTCACCCAGAGAGAGATGACTGTTTGCTCTTGATTCTACAGTTGTCTGAACTACACAGGGAATGCAAAGCCACCTGTGCCCATAGCTGCCCCCTCCTTGCTTTCTTGTGAGACTTGGGTAGCCAATGGCAATCTTCCCAACAACACCAGTGGGAGACACATGAAGGAAAAGATGATTTAACCTCAGGAAAGTGGCCTTGCCTGTGAACATCATCAGATGTACTTTCCTCTCGTGTGTGTGTGTGTGTGTGTGTGTGTGTGTGTGTGTGTGTGTGTTCATAACATTGGGTGTGGCAGTCTCTTATTATAAAATTAAGATAGCATGGAACACACCTGGGATGGGAGCCAGATGAAGCAAACAGTGGATGGTTATATAAGGTTTGGGGACTGTATGTGACAGAATACGGGCTCACTGTACTTTCTTTTCTCAATTGTCTACTGTTTGCTAATGTTTCCTTCTCGGTGTGATTGCCTCCCGATTTAATAGTGCTTGCCATCCAGGCTTTACAGTGGCAGACCCAGCATAATACCAGGCCCTTCTATGCTAAACGCACTGAGTGTGTATAGCCAACCACAGCCCAACATGTTTAGCTAATGGGTTACTCGGGAGCTATGCACTTACATAATTAAGTGATGTATGTAATTTTGTGTTAACACATTTGCGATGTGTGTTTCTCTGGTGATTGCGACACTTTATTCCCTGTAAAGCATGACATTTTAATTCCCACTGAATGGTTCTCTACCTTGATTCGCCTTGTTTTTTTTTTTTTTTTTTTTTTTTTTTTTGTGACAGGGGATTATTTTGCAATCAAGATAAAAGCATTATTTAGGAAATCTCTAGACTATCCCCATTACTGGGAACTTTTAACTGCAGATTAGTCTCCTATTTTATTGATCGCTGTTTTCAAAATCTTTATTGGAAATTCAATTTCATTTCTATGTTATCAATGGGCCCAGATTAGCATCCGCAAGATTTTTTTTTTAATGCAGTTTTGTAGGGATGGAGGTCTTTAAAAGCCCTCCTGGTATAACATCTCCCCTATGAAAACATTTTGCTTTCCTTTGGTGTTCTGGCTTTTCTTGGGCTTCAGGCTCGCTAGACCAATAGGTATCTATGTAGATGCTACTCCCACTTCCCCTAATTAATGGTGATCTTGATTGAGGGAAAATGCTGTAGGCACAAAGATAAGGGGTAGACCAGCCACCCTTCCCTCTCTAGAGGTATATGTTTGCCCCAGCGGAGCCAGCAATCTATGCAGTTTAACAAAGCCTCGCTCTATGCTGAGGGAATGGAAAGATGATTGTGTGGTTTAAAGGTCCTTTCTGCTCTTGCAGAGGACCTGAGTTCAGTTCCCAGCACCCATTACTGGCTAACAACCAACTCCAAAGGATCCCAATGGCACCTTCTGGCCTATGAGGGCACACACACACACACACACATATACACACTCACACACATAAACACACACATTTGTGGATTCGAGTCCCGACACAAGGTGGAACTTGAACCCACAACATACACACACACACACACACACACATATGCACACAAAAATAGTAAAGAATTTACTAAATCTCATATTAAGTGACAGGCACTGGTTTCAAAACTCAATACAGAGTTCTGCGAGTTCTATCACCGTACATCAAGCACCTACCATCTCTTTAAGAGTCTGCTGAGACAGACAATACGTGATGGGTACAAGAAACCCGAGAGAGTGTCTGTGGACAAAGGCACCCCCACACATCTGGAGAAGTGACCGAAGGATTGCAGGGTGGGTCAGGTCTACAACGACTACACCCTACTTTTTGACTGATTTCCAGAGATCTAAACTCAGGCCTCTGTGCTTATATGGCAAACCCCTTACAACCTGAACGATCTCCCCGGCTCTTGAAGCTGTGGAATGGAGGTGCTCTGTAAATTACCCAGAAGAACTCAGCAGTCACAGAGCTATCAATATTCTAGCTCCTCACCATGGTCTTCTGTTACCAGTTGGTCTGTCAAGCGTGGCTCCCCATACTTCATGTCTTACCAGGTCTCTCTCTGCATTTTAGAGCAAGGTTTACAAGAACCCTCAAACCTAGAACAAATTGTTCTATTGGTCCCAAAGAATGACAGCTCTCCCGTGGTTCTGGTTCGAGCCCCCGTGCCAAGTGTCAGTTCTCAATTAACTCTAGCCTCTGTGAGCTCCTAGAACACAGGCAGCCTAGATCTAGTTGTCTATACCTGGAGCTATGTGGCAAGGTGTGGCACCTAGAAGCTTTGTATTGTGTCCAGGCCCCGCCCCTACCCTCACTTCCCTGAGCCCAAAGCAATGCTTAAGAATGCCAAAAGAATGTTTTCAAATTGTTCCTTCTGTTGATCCCAAAGAATGAGAGCCTTCACATGGTTCTGGTTCAAGACCTGGGCCAGGAGTCAAATTCTAAATTTAATCGTGGCCTCTGTGAACGTTTCTTTGCTTTCCCTGCCACCATTTAAAGCTGTTCACTCTTCCCATCTGCAAGAGCAGCAGTCATGTCTGTCTTTCTGCCACACAAGCTTGTTATTCTACTGGGGGGCAGCGTGTCATATTTCCTATCATAATAGGAATTAAACAAAAGCCCTTTGAGCAAGAGCCCTGTGTGTAAACGCCTGTGCTCACAAATAGATGCGCATCAGAGGCCAGCAAATACCACCCCTCTATTTATTACTATTATTGCTGTTATTGTTATTATTATTATCTTTAAAAGAGAAGCAAGGCTCACTAGAGAATTCCTTTTGGAATTTTCTTTTTAGTGAGAGGACACAGAAGAAAGAGCATGTTCAGCTCGTACCACAGCACACACAGAAATAAGACAGCAGTCATGTTTGGCTAAAGAAGGCACAGCTGTTTAATTTTATAGTAGAGTTACTTTAAGGACTTTGTCAATTCAAAGACGAAAACCAAACAACTGTTGCTACAAAAACTGGAGTTGAGGCCAAGTCAAGATAAATCTGTTCCTAAAACCATCTTAGAATTACAGAACATTTGGGTTCATGCTGGGCGGGGAAGCAGCTCTATTTAAAAAGACTTGGAGGGCCGGTGCTTGGTGCTTTGGCTGGAAATCGGAGGACAGAGGCCTTGCTCTTTTGTGTCCCGGGCTCTGCAGTTTTGGATCCCTCAGCTCTTTTAGCCGCTCAGGGTTTGTTTTAATTCCAAGTTTGTTTGCTTTGGGGGGGGGGGGGGGACAGGCCCATACAGCAAGAAATTATCCAAAATCACAAAGCAGAGATTGGAAATACAATTTTAAAACCAAATTAAACACCAAATTGCATAATTGATTATTGAATTTGGAAGCTAGATTTTAGAAATCATCATTATTATTATTATTATTATTATTACTGTTAAACATGGAATGATGCAGCCTATTCCTTTCCTTGGTCTTATAAATTCCAACTTTCTCTATACTGCCTATTGTTAGAAACAAATGAACTGGCCCTTTTTGTATTTAGTGGTTTTTCTTCCATATTAGGGAGTTATTCAAGACATCTTTCCTCGGTTCCTGTAATTCCAAACCAGTTGGAGTATCAGCCTATTTTTGGTTATGAAGGAACTTTTAAAATGTGGGCATGATTTTTTTAACAGTTATAAAATTCGTTAAACTCAATTGACTACAAATTATAACAGCTATGGCCATAGATACAGTGACTCCGTTATGTTCCTGAAATACATTGTTCTAAACTTCCATATAAAGGCCCCACCAGCCTGACCTCACAGCACCTGACATCGTGAAGGAGGCCTACTAAATGTAAATTATGGTACATATAAAAACAGCCTAACGTTGTGGTTCACACTTGTGTCTCTCCCTCAGAGATCAGTGCCTTACCTGTATTTGAGTAAACTTTCTTGTTAGTTCCTGAGGTTTTTGTGGTCATCCCTGCGCATCACCCTGATATACCACAAGAGGGCAATAGAGAGTTTTCTAACAAAGCCAGAAATGGTTCTAATAACAAGCTATGTGTTTTAACTTGCTAAGGATTTTATTTCTTGGCCTTTCAATCGCCACACTTGAAGCCTCTGGGTATCCTGAACAGTAAATAATCCAAATAAATTTCTTCTGAGAGGAAATACAGAGATACCGGGGCAGACAAGGACTTTTACCCAAATAAGGAGTCTTTTTTGTGGTGACCCCATGTGTTAGATAACTGTCTACTGGCAGTTGGACATGAGTTTATAAGGTTGGAGGCCAAAATATGTATACCATGTGCTATAAAAGAGCTTGGGAGAAAGACAAAAACCTCTATGGCTATCACCAATATCCCAGGGGCACATAGTCAGGGTGTTTCACTGCAGGCTGAATCCATCACAAACATGTCATTTAAAATGATCACCTTCTAAGTATCCTGCAGTAAAATATCCATCTTGTGTTGTGTTGATCCTACTGTGATCTTGCTCATCCCTCAGCATAAAGCCTTAGGTGTTTTAGAGGCTCCTCTCGCTGCCTAACCTGGATTTATTTCCGTAGCCACCACTACCGCTCTCGTGTGTTAGGGTCATTTTAAAATAAAAGGAAGCAGTTCAGTCCAGGAGGGGCGTAGCTTTTGATTCGTTGCTAGCTACAGTTCTGCGCGGCCACTGTCAGAGAAACCAAAGCTGAGGAGTCAGAGGGAATGGACTCTCATTTCAGACCCTGTGATTGGTTACGTAGAAGGGCGAGATACTAGGCCGACCTGGTTTTAGATAGCCACTATCAGAACAATGTCCGACGGTCTTTTATTATATTTATTTTATATCGAGTGCATGTGCATGCACACACATGCACATGATGTGTTATGGGTATGAGGACGGAGATCAGAGAACAACTTTGTAGAATTTGGTTCTCTCCATAGACCTTGACATGGATGGGTTCCAGGAATCAAACTCCTGTCTCCAGGTGTGCACAACAAAGTCCCTGTTCTGTCGCCCTGTCTTCTTGCTGGTCCTTTCGATACTAAGGATGGTGATAAAGTCCTTGTCTCCTCTACAGTCCCCAGAACTGAAACCTGTTTCTTTCGTCCAAGTTCTCTGGACTTATTGGCAATGCGTTGTGTGAAACTGTGGGACCCGACGCAGCTGGACTGTGCCAGGAAGGTCATGTTCTTGCCTTGAAGGCTGACTGCATCTGACCCCTCTACTTACTTTCAAATGAGATCTCTTAAAAGGCAAACGCAGTTGGACTGCAAACTCATTCGGCAATTTGTGGTCAGGGCAACGTCTACTTGGGATTGGCCAAACTCGCTCAAGTTCCATTTTCTCATATCGTGTCTGCACTGAATGATTGCAGCGTCTTACATTACACACAGTTCATGTCGTCAACGCATCAAAATAGCTCATGAGGAGTCAGAGCTCCTCTCTCCCTCTCCCTCCCTCCCTCTCTCCCTGTCTCCTTCCCTCTCGCCCTCCCCCAATCTGTTTTTACTTGGTACCTTAGTGAAGGATCTTAATGTGCTAGCAACCACATCAGGGCATTTAGTAGCCTCGAGTCAATAATTACTAGATTTGAACTTTGCAGAGATCCCAGCATCAGCAGTTTTGGGGTACTAACATCTGTCCGTGACAGAAAATATCACCGCAAACAGGACTCTACATTGACATTGTACTGGAACTTTCGAGCTGTGACCTTGGCCAATTGTTCTATCTTCAGACGTTGATCTGTTTTGCTTGCCCTTTGAATCATGACCGAGGGCATACGTCTCTGATCCTAACATTACATTGTTGTCCAAACCAGCATCACCCATCCGGAAGATAACAAGAGCCATCTGCCGTTTAAAAAGGGAAAACGTGGAATTCATTTGAATGATATAGTTTATCCAAGCCATTATAGCCAAACTGTCGTTATCATCTCAATATGTGCTTGATTTAAAATGCTATCAGTGAGATCATTTGCTCTCTGCCCCACGTGTTGAAAACCAATCTGTGTACCAATCTGTTTTATACGTAAAGTACACCTCAGCTCAGGCTTGGCATTCCAAGGGCTCTGCAGACGCCGGTGGGCACCGAGACTGTATTGGGTGCAGCAACTTTACACAGGAAGGGAAATGTTTTCTTTTAACTGACCACGTGGAGCTTCACCCTTCTCTATCATTATTATTTAGTATTACTAGTAGTATTATGAGATCCATGGTATGGTTTCCACTAACATCTGCCCTGCTGTTCTACTGTGACACAAACTCTTCTTTCCAATGACAGAGCACTCAAGCTTGTCCAGCCAGCCCAGTTACAATCACTTGTCCCTAGTGAATGTATCACTGTTGGGAGTTAGGGACCCTGTTGCTGCCTCTGCACACACACCACACCACAGGCTCCTTTCTCTTCTCCTCTGGACCCTCCATCCTGCATTTTCTACTCTCTTCTATACAGTCACTGAGAGCCATGGTACAGAAGGATTTTGAAGAGCCTTTGCAGTATGAGCTGCTGCTCAGGTATAGCAAATACTTTACAAACTGAGTCATAGGCTGTCCCCTCCTTAGTTAAAAAAAAAAAAGGTACATTTTTATTTGTGGGGTCATGTACCACCAAGCACTTATGGAAGTCAGAGGCCAATTATTTCTTTCCACCTGGTGGGTCCTAGGGATTGGATTCAGGTCACCCATCTTGGCACTGTAGCTCAGCAGGACCCTGGACTCTTATTTCGAAGGAAGGAACAACATTACATGTTAGATTGTCCTTTCGGACAGCATAAAGAAATTAATAACTGTATTTTCAGCACAAACTCCTTTTGTATATCTTTTTAAATAAATTGGGACCTTATTCTATTGTTTTTGTTGTGTGGATTTAGGAACCAAACTGTTTCTCCTAAAGTATTCATCCATGTCTGTAATGAGTTAGTATACACGCTAATCCATGTGTGCATAAGCAACCAAACCAAAACCATAACAACCATTTACTTATATCCAGTGGGAAACATTTCCTTTATCAAATTGGCAAATCAATTACCTTCAGAGTTGAAAATGGACAATCTTATTCCCGAACTTGGAGAGATGGTAGAACAAAAATGGTGTGTTTTAATGTGAGTCTAAATGTGCTGTTTACTGTTTCCTTCTGAAGCCATTTGATGCAACAAATAAACAACAACAACAACAACAAAATGTAGCTTTCAGTTCTCTGCAGTTGTTTTCAGTAGGGGCACCTCAGAGGGTATCAATCGTGGGCTGGAAGGAGCGACTTTACTGGTTGTCAGAGAGAGAGAGAGAGAAAGAGAGAGAGAGAGAGAAATATTTGTTCTCAGTTCATGAGGTCCTGTTTTTATGACCTTCAGAAATTGTGGGGATTAAAATATCCTTCAAAAACACATCCACAGTGGATACTTAAACAGCCTTAAACAATAAACAGACAATAATGTTAAATTATAATTCATCCTTGTTAATGGTAACATGCCAAGACAAGCTAAGTCTGCATTTGCTTAATGTTTTTCTGAAGATGGGCAAGAACTGACTTCTTAGAAAAAGTGCAAAGCAGAGTTGAAATAGCATATTTTTCTAACTCTCTGTGTGTGTGTGTATGTGTGTGTGTGTGTGTGTGTGTGTGTGTGTGTGTGTGTGTGTGTGTGTGTGTGTGTGTGTGTGATTTTCTCCCCTGGGAAATCCAGGCTGTCATAGGTCTGGAAATGCCCCACCAGATCCCTGGAGGGAGGGAAGGACAGTTTTGAGTACATGTGATTACATAGGTTGGAGCCACTTGTGATACTCTTTTGTCATGGCTGAAAAACCAACACGTTGTTCGTGGTGGAAAACCAAGGGCCTGGGTCACATCCATCCAGGCCTTGGTGAATTACCTGTTACCTGAGAGTTGAATACATTTCCCAACATCTATGGGACATGCCCACCACCCCTGAAAGTGCCCACAGGGTCCTCCACCAAGAGTCTGATCCTTTCAAGGACCTCTGACTGGCCAATGCAGATCAGAGGGAGGATGTGAGACCATGGTCTGGATTTCAAATGCCTTTCCTGTTTCCAAAACCTTCTTCTAAAGGGCCTATCCTCTAACAGCCCAGAATCTCTTCCTAGCTCTATACCCAGGTAGATCTCAGGGCTTCTCTGGCTTCCTGTAAAGATGGTCAGAAGCTTCTACCATCTCTTTCTTCTTCGACTGTGTCCTGTGAGCATCCTTCTATAGAGTACCCTTAGGGACTGGAGAATCCACACTATGAATCTAAATCATTTCGGGATTGTATTTGATCATTTCTGTCTCCCAGGGAAACAAGGCTAGAAATCAGCTTATTTCTTATGATAAGCCCTGACTACAGAGAAGGCTTGCTTGTTTTTAATGCAGGAGTACACTGGAGTCACATGCTCTCAAACCAATTAGCAATACAAATGAGCTTGGTGGGGGAAGGGCCAGAGGGAAATAATCTGTGTTTTTAAGTGTTTCCGAGAAATGAAGACCTCGGGCAGACAGAGACAGAGACAGAGACAGAGACAGAGACAGAGACAGAGACAGAGGGAGGGAGAGAGAGAGAAAGAGAGAGAGAGAAAGAAAGAGGGTGTATCAGGAAAGAACTACACATATTGCATGCCTGTGAATTTACTAATCCGTTGATCAGAGGCATTAACAATGCCCCAGCATTCAGGAGTGTTAACCAGGAGTGAGTAAGACGGGCATGTTTTGGATGATATCGCAAGGGTGTTTATTTACATGGTTTGTTGAGCAGTCAGTTGAAGTCCACGGCTGTTTGGGATTTGAGCTGCCCATTCCACCTAGTTAGAGGGAGCCTGGTCATATACTCTCATTAGTGACAGGTAGTAATCGGAGTGACTTTTTGACACAGCCAAAGTGATCTGGGTCGCATAATACCATCTTCTTATTTATTTATTAATTTATTTATTTATCAACCTCTTTCTAATAAAAGAACTGCTTGTCCTTTGGGAAAGCAGAAGAGCATGGATCCGGTGAGGAACCTGTGGTTCAGTGGAAATGCTAAATTGTAGTGAGTGGTACCAGCAGCAGCAGAAGTGGGGCTTGGGCTATAGCACCTAGGAACTCATAGCCCAGTTCTCCAGAAGACCAGTAATGCTTAGTGTGACCACGTGACAATTCATCCTGGGCATGTGACTTGCGGTTGTTCATCAAGGTATGATATTCGAGGCCAGCCTGGTCTACAAAGTGAGTTCCAGGACAGCCAGAGCTATACAGAGAAACCCTGTCTCGAAAAACCAAAAAAAAAAAAAAAAAAATCTGGCCCTAGAATCTGGGTCCTTATCTCTGGGTTCCTCTTTCTAATACTTTTATTTGAGTGAATAGATTTTTAAGAAGAATTGTCAGCGCAACTACCAAGTCCTTGCAAATGTTGTGTGGCTGTCTCTACTGCTCGCTGTCCATCAATTACTGTTAGAGTGCTTCCAGAAGACCAAGTTGGACCTGTCAGTGACCGTGGGCTCTCACAGATCAGGCAATACATGTGCCTCTCCAATGTTTTCTGTTGGGTGGGGAGGACTGTTTATAGAAAAACAGAATAAAAATAAACTCAGAGTCTTAACTTATGTGGGAATCATGCTTTGTGAATTCACAGAAAGCTTCAACCATGTAAATACATATTGGCTACAAACATGCCATCCCGGACCGACACTGGGTTTTGAATTTAAAATCTCAGGGAATCATTTATGAATTCTTATGTTAAAATGTTGGCTTGGTGCAAAGCCACCAAAAGGGCTGAGAGCTTTTAGGCTGTTTTTTGGATTTTGGGGTTTGTATTTTTTTTTACCCCCAAGTATTTAAAAACTGGAATTCTGTAAGAGATTATCTGCAAAATGCCTTTCTTTTATTACACCCATAAATTTTAGGAGTGGCTTTGATCAAGCCTTCTGCCATTCTCACTTTGTAAATCTTTGACTCATACATTAATAACTAAAAACATTCATCCCATTCTTGCTAGACGGAAAGAGGAAGTTTCTAAATAGTCAAAAGGGAAACATTGAAAATAGAACGTGGTAAATGATAACTAAATTAGGGTAGATTTCTTTTTTCTCTCTTCCCCCCCCCACCCCCCAAGAAAGAGCAATACTCCATGTTGAAACATGCCAGGGTATTTTAAGATTATTGTCTATAAAGAAAAATTCCCAGAACTTCACTGTCCTCAGAGGAAAGGCATTACAGAAATGTAACCTATCACCAGGAACAAGGGGTTTGCTTTCTGGCTCATATTTAAAATACACACAGTTTGAAAATTCAATGACTTAATGCTCCACTCACCTCCTGTAGACACACACACACACACACACACACACACACACACACACAGTCAACTCTTAGGAAGATGATGTTTGTTTGTTTTTTCCATTTCTCTATTTCCAGGCTCTCCCAGCAAGTAAGACCCTTTATGCTATCAGTAGACACAAAGAACTTCTCTAATGAATATGTAGCGTGGTCGCCAGGGAGAAGAGACCTCTCCAAAATGGGAAGAACGGGTTGTTAGCTTGCCGATGAGTCAATCCAGCTTTTAGAGCTGTTTGTCTTTGTAGGATTTCCAAGATCATAAATGGTATTAAAAAATAAATAAATAAAAATGACGGCCATGACAGGAAGAGCCCAGCGGGTGTGTGTGTGTGTGTGTGTGTGTGTGTGTGTGTGTGTGTGTGTGTGTGTAAGCAACATTTAAGCCAAAAGCTTGAGCCTTGCCAGTAACTAGTTACATTTCCTTTGTTGTATTATTATTTCTAGAATCTGGACTGAGTTTCCCACACGTGAGCTGCCTGACTGAGTAACTTGTCTGAACCCATAGCTAAGTGGATACATACAAACGCCTACTTGTTTTTGTTTGTTTGTTTGGGTAAATAGTCCCTTTAAGAAAAAAAGAGAAACAGCAAACTGTGGCTGCTCTGCTGTAGAGAAGATAGACTGTATCCACTGATAAGAAAATGGTAACAATAGAAAACAATGGTCTGAACATGGAGGTATAGCATGCTTCTTAGGGAGTTAATGTCTACGAATATAGCAGCTGCTTTGCAAACGTGAGCATGTGTTGGTTGGCAGAGGAAGATGGACAGATGGACAACTGAAGAGAAAAAGGTTTTGTTTTCATTGCAACCAGAGAAATCTCTCACTCATCAGCCAATAGCTTCCCCTGTAAAGGGGTCTCCGGCATAAAGCTTTGACCAAGTTTAACTATCCTTAAGGCCATTGAACAGAAGTCCTGTTGCTGACTGCCGAGTCCCAACCTGAAGAGGAGCCCTGCTCTGGTGGGTCCAGAAGAGGCTGTGTGCATGCTAGGCTCACAGAAGCACGTGATATTTGAGGGTGTTTTGGTTTAGTGGAAGCTGGGAAGCTTGTTGTGGACTGCCAGAGGTGTTGATTGGTATACTCATCAAGAAGTTATGTGACTGGGAGTGGGAGTGGGGTGGCTACTCAGGAAGACCCTGGCTAAATCACAATTGCCCAGGCAGCAATCCCATTGGCGATAATCAGTTTTGTGGTCTGAGACAGTCTCAGTTTGCTGATCTGTAGAATGGGGAGGATAATAACAGTGCTGACCACCCGAGTTTGCTGCGAGCTTTAGTGGAGTTATTATTGGAAGACAGAGCCCTGGCTGGCACTTAAGACATTCCCAGGAAGGATGAGACACTATTTTCTTCCGAGTGCAAAGTGGGGACCAGAGAGACAGCGGGTCTGTGGTTAAGAGGTCTTGCTGTTCTACCAGAGAAGCACCCATGTGTAGGTGTGTGAGGGAGCACAAGTGCCCTCGGAGACCAGGAGATGGCATCAGATGCCCTTGAGCTAGAGTTAGGGTTAGGCCATTGGGAATGGGTGTTGAGGACTGGACTTAAGTCCTCTATAAGAAGAGTATGCACTCTTTAACTGTTGAGATGTCTTTCCAACATCAAAATAAAATATAGAAGGAAGAGGAGGAGTACAGATGTAAGGAGGACTTACATACGTACTCACACACTGAATTCTGAGGGCCCAAGACTACACTGGCTTGTGAGTTATGTGTACAAGTGAAAGTAGCCAAAATTAGAATAGCTTTACAAAGTCACTTGATTTTTGTGGGGTTTTGTTTATTCATTTGTTTTGTCTTCTTAATTGTCTTTATTTTATTCTTTTTACTTTTTTTTCTTCTATTTGAAAGTAGATTCTCTTCTCGTGCAGTATCTTGATGTTGGTTTCCTCTCCCTCTCTTCCTCCCCGTTCCTCCCTACTTTGCCTCCTGTCCGGATCCACACTCCCTTTCCGTCTCTCCTTAGAAAAGAACGGGCTTCTAGGAGATAACAACTGAAAGTGAGATAATAAAATACGATACGGGGAAGCAAAAAAGCCATCATATTGAAGTGGGACGTGGCAAATGAGAGAAGGAAAGGAGCCCCAGGAGCATGCACAAGAGTAAGAGACCCACTCCTCCTCACAGTCAGGGACGCATAAACCTACTAAGCTAATAGCTATACTATATAGTCAGAGGACCTTGTGCGGACACACGTGGGCCCCGCGCTTGCTGCTTCAGTCTGTGTGAGCTCATTTCTATGCTGCTTAGTTGATTCCCGGGGCCATGTTCTCCTGGTCCCTTCTGACTCCCTTTTTACCTACTCTTCCAAGGGATTCCCTGAACTCTGAGGGGGCAGGATCTGATGGTGACCTCTAATGTAGTCTCTGTGTGTGTGATGTCTGGCTGTGGGTCGCTGCTTCTGGCCTGAGGAAGCCTCTCTGATGACAGAGCTGTCACTGGTGAGAGTAGACCTTGGACCCGAGAGATCACTCTTCCCTCAAAGCAAGACTCGGGACCTTGGATTTGACACTTGCTTTCCAGGAGGGAATAAGTAGAGTATTCAGGATGGCTGGAAGGTGAAGGGATGTTTCTCTTATGAGAGAATGAGCTTCAAAGTCCTGCTTTACCCAGACTACTCCACCGTGGAGCATTCACTTTTTAATCATTGGTATAGAGAACGATTTGTTTCTCTACCCTGGAGGAAAGTAGGTATAACTCAGGGGCGGAATATTTGTTATCCCCCCCAACCCCCATCCCCAGTCGCAAAGCTCCACTGAGGGTCTTAGGAAATAGGAAGGTTTCCTGTTGCATTATGGGGTTCCGGTCACCAGTTCTTTATGGTCACCGCCCCTAGCACACTGACGGTTCGGTTCGTGACTGATATGGGGTCCAAGGCTGTGGTGAAGGCGAAGGTTTGACAGTAGTCAGGAAGCCAAGGCTTCTATCCCTTGTCCCCCTGTTACCTCAAGCTTCTAGTTTAGGTCGCCAAAGCATCGGAGGTAAGGTACAAAAGTTCCCAGCGTGACACATGTGTCACGTGATCCAAGTTGGCAGCCTCCACTTTCTTACAAGGATGCGATGAGTTATGTGGGTATTTGTGTTTCCATTAGTCACATTCTTTCATTCAACAAATTCCGGTGACACAAAGCTACCTCCCTAATGTTATGTAAATGAGAGTCAAAGCCAATGGCCCCACCCTCAAAGATGGTCCATTCAGGTATAACAATGCTGTACCCAGCCTTCCGGACAAAGAATACAAAGACTATGCTGGGTGGAGTGGGGGACTGGGGGGAGGGGAATCCTAGTTGGAAGTAAAAGTCGGGTTTTCATTTGCAGGGCCTTGGCCAATTAAGAACCAAAGACTCCATATTTAGAGTTGTGTGATCGGTATGCTTGGTCTCCTCCGTTCTAACCTTGGTAGTTCCCAGAATCTGCTGGGTATCTGGGTTCTGAAAACAGCCCCAAAGATGAGGAAATCAACCCAGTTTCAGGGTGGTTCTCGCAGGTTCTCAGAACTTTTGCTTTGCTATTTAAAACTCAGGGTTCAGTGCAAGGCTCTGTCTTTAGACAGGGCCTTTGGGCTTTGACAGCTTCTCTGGAAATAAAGGCCTTTTAGGTTTTAAGTGCTTTTCAAAAATGTGAGGAGGGAAAAGATGGCTTTGACAAGTCTCAGAACAGAGGCCATATTGTTCCGTTTCGGCTGAGGGGATCTCTCAGAGCTCCTCTCTCTAGTCCTGTCTGCTTCTGCCTGCTCACTGCAGAGCTGTTATTTTGATAAGGGGACTTGAGAGTAAGTCCTACCCCTAGCTCATTAAAGCCTGAGCACTTGGGTCATTGTGAAAAAGCTTCCGAGCTACACAAAGTCCTTTAAACAAAACAGTCCACACCCTGGCTCCAGGCTGTGGACCTAGCAAGTTCTCGGAACTGGGCTCTGAGCTCCCACCAAAGAGCCAGAGGTCAGGAGCCACCAAACAGGCTGGGCGCAGTCAGGAAGCCCGAGCCAGGGAGGAGGAGAATGCAGAGTCTTCTCTGCCAGTCTGGCAGCTCAATCTAAGTGCTCAGAGCCCATCCCACACACCCGTGCTAGTCACTGCAGTGTGTTTACATGAGTAATGGAGCCGGGGGAGGGGACATGCGAGCAGCGCTGAGCCTCCTCGCAGCTAGGAAGCCGATATCCACACCAAGACCAGACTCCCAGGGATGCGGCTGGGGAACCGTCCCCTGCCGGAGCTTTCCTGAGCACAGGCATCGATCAGGCAGATGTTTGGCGACTGGAATGGGTAACGTCTGTTTTCTCTTCGCTTGATTTTGCTTGTGACTTTACGTTAGGAAAATTCCAGGCAGGTTTTCTGGAGTGGACTTTGAGACCAGTGGTTTTTGAGACTGGAATGAGAATGGCAGTTCGGGAAGGGGAGCCTGAGCCTTCAGCTTCATTAACAGCTTTATTAACCCACACTCCCTACTTTGGAAAGAAAGTGTTGCCTTAGCTGCGTTTCACTCCTTACCGCCGCAGAAAAACAAACTAGTAGGAAGTCGTGTGTATGTAAATTGAGTCCAACCTAAAATGTCCTAAAGGCACCAGCGGCTAACCCTGTGTGTCCAGAGGTAAATAATAATTAAGAGGCTCCCTGGCGGTCAGACGTGAGTTTTTTTTCCCCAGTAACTGTCCCTCTAAGTAATAAACATATGTGCTTTGAGAGCTCTGGAGGGCTTGTTTGGGGGCAGACGGGGGCTGGGGTGTGGGGAGGCATTTATCTGGAGTTGGTTAAGGGAAGCTCAATGAGTTGGTTGGTTTTAGATTTTTTTTTTTTTCTGGGACTTGAATGACTGATGAAGTTGAATGAGAAAGCTGGTAGGAGAGCAGTCAGGACACCCCATAAACAACCCAAGATCAGTATCACCTGTGTCGTTTGTAACTATGGCTTTAATAACACACACACACACACACACATACACACACACACACACAAAATCAACCTCCACAGGAGTCAGGCTAACCCCAGTGTAAGCTTTGGAATTTATTTTAAATAACCCTCGAGATCTTCATAAAAATATACTGAGGAGGAAAAAAAGAACATGCTGACTCAATGTCTTGGCCAGATTTGCTGAGATTTGAGACATGCTGGCCAGAGTATTATTCAGAAAACGCGTGCAGTGGCAGCTTGTTACTATGAGCCTTTCTCTCTCACTCATCCGGGACTGTGATTTGAGACAACACTGCTGTCTTGAAAGGCTTCCTAAGAGTGATGTTTTTAGATGTTACTTTACTGTGATGACATCACAGGCTGGCTGGTCCTTTGGGTTTCTAAAACCAAGAAACCAAACAAACAGGAGGACTGATCTCCAAGTCTGACCAGGGGTACTTCTATTCTGACAGCAGTGATGGGGGGAGGGAGGGAGGGTACACGAGTGGGAGGGCAGGGGGAGGATTTGTGTTTTCCTTATCATCCTCATTTTATTTATATTAATCACACTTGGGAAAGTTGATACTTTATCTTTAAGAGCAGAGCACAGAAAGTCTCGCACCTACCAAGATCCCTTCAGAGACAGAAGTATCCAATAAGAGTTAATGGCTGACCTGTGTTTCAGCTGTCGGAGCTGAACACTGTATAGTAAGTAAGGCTTCTGGGTCTGACAATGATTTTCCATTTGTTTTCAGCGCCAAATCTTAAAGGCAGACCACGCAAAAAGAAAACATGTCCCCAGAGAAGAGATTCCTTCAGTGGCTCAAAGGACCCCAACAATAACTGTGACGGTAAAGTTATCAGCAAGGTAAGGTGGGTTGTCCACTGAGACTCCTCCTGAGTGAATGATTGATTGATTGATTGATTGATGCTTCTGTGGAGTTCTCCCTTTGGCCTTTCTGATATCTGATGTCTTGGTGACCATGTTCAATTCAGAATTTGCTTTTGGCTTTTGCACTTCTGGACACTTCCTAGTGGCAGGGAGTGGGGGTGTGGGGGACTGGGATCTGCTAGGAGGGCCAGCATTTTGATTAGTCAACAGAAAGACTTCTCACCTCCCAGTTTGGCTTGTTCAGTAAAGGACGTGATTAAGTGCGCACGTCACTTGGGTTGAGATCTTATACCAGATGACACAATGACATAGTTTACTCTGCTCCGGATCAAAAATAGAACAACTGAACCATCCTCTCTCTGAGTGGACACATCTAAATATGCTTCAGAGATTAACTGGAGATGAAATTAGAAGTGGCTAGAATTAATCCTTTTTGGTCATGTTTTTTTTTTTTCTCCCAAAGTCACCTCTAATTCATATTAGAGATGCATGGAAAAGAATATGCATGCAAATAAAAGGGTATGAGGGTTTTTGAAGATCTCTCTGGATGCAGAAAGAAAGCATTTATTTGGCCCATTTTGAATGAGCATTCTTTGAAATCTTTGCAGTGTGTGCACTGGAAGTATTTAGTGAAGTGTCACTTCATATTTTTAGACTTGTCTTTTTTGACTTCTGTGAGCCTGGGTCACAGTTCCACATTCCAGCTCTTGGATGTCGGTGTCTGGTGTTTGCTTCTAAGGCCAACGACAGCTCTAATCCATCCAGATCAGATTGGGATTGAGAAAACATGTCCAGGTGTAAGCGTTAAAGCTCTGAATGTTGGGGGTGGGGCATGTTGATTATTGATGAAGATTCTGACATAGGAAAAACGATGGCTTGAACTTATAGAGCCGGCCTGCTGGTGCTTGGACTGGGTCCTCTCTCCCCTTCCCGGTGTGAACCCAGTGAACCATGAGTTTTTATATTCTGGCAAATCTTATCTTCAAGTGTGACTCTTAACCACAAAGATCTGAAGGTTCTTTTGTTAGGAATTTGTCATGCTCCCAAGATTTCAAAGGGTTTTTTTTTTTTTTGTCTTGTTTTGTTTTGTTTTTTAATTTTAAAATCAATCTACAGAAGTGTGGTTGTTTTTGGTTTCTTTGTTTGTTTTCCCCACTTTGCTGGCTAAATGCAAGCCCAGCATTCTCCGGCAGGGCTTAGCCTCTGTTCACTTAACTCTGTGTAAGCAAACTCACACGGATACCGTGAAAGACATTTTCTCATGATTTGAGCAACTTAGCCCTGGAACCACTACCCAGGGCCTTGCTTTCTACGGCCTTGAGTGAAGAAGGCAGCAGGGACTCCTCTTTCCCTCAGGTGCATCCTGAGAGTCCCACAAGGTAACATGGAGGAAGCTAAGGTTTTACAATGGCGACACTCAACAGAGAAAGCAGAGCCCATGCTATGTTTCTTCCAGAATATTCCAAATCTGAGGCCACCGGGATGAAGTGCCAATCGATCCTTGTTATTTGGAATTACTACTAATGTGTGGGATTTACAAAACTCAACCTAGGACTCAGAGACCAGAAGAAACCAACAGCTACTGAATACATGGACTGCGTTCGGTGTGCACTGACTTACTCTTTTTAATGAGGGATGACAGCCAAGCCTGGGGTTCTCTTCACCCCTCTTTTCACTAATGCTGCCACTGAAAATGGTCACCATGGGACACACCCCCTTCCAGTGTTCCCGTGCTGTGGTCAGCTCCTGGGAACTGGTCCGACGTCTTAGCTTTTGGAGCCTTGGATTACAGTCTTGCCTCAAGTATTTTCTAATGGGTCTGGAGAAATCCTCTAACTGGGAAAGATGAATTTTAAAGCATGGTGAGTTTATCTGTTGGCACGTGTCTAGAAAATCCTGCAGGAGGAACAAACCACGCTTGGGACCAGGAGAGCCACTTAAAAAGACACTTGGGTCTTAAAGTGGTCTTTTGCCACGAAATGTTGCGGTAAAGATGTGACCGTCTGCTTATTTTGGGAACTTGAACCAGTGTTTTATGTGCCGGTGAGCCACTTGGCTCTCAGACCTATGTGTGTTCTCAGAGTGCCTCACACAGACCGTTTCTAACCGTGGATCAATGCCAGCCTCCTGCAGCTCCACACAGCAAACCTTCCAGAAGAGGTGAACGGGGTTTTCTGTGGTCATGACATCACCTTCGAAAGTTTGCAGGCTCTCAATGTTAACAGGACAGCATCTTTGGAGCATACGGTTTTCCTTGGAGAGAGAATTCTGTGGCTTTCTGAAGACAGCACATGTCTCATGAGAAGAAAAAGTACCCAGCCCTAGGAAGGGATTGTGAATAAGATCAGTTCCAATCCCGTTACAGCAGAAGGTCCATAGCAGAGGCTTGGTCAACTATCTTAGAGGAAAGATCTTTAGTGATGGAAAGTAAATGATTGTGTGTGTGTGTGTGTGTGTGTGTGTGTGTGTGTACACGCAGCACAAATGCATGCATGTGCACATGCATGTGTGTTAAGCATTTTCTAAAGATTAGACATGTAACAGGTGGTTTCCATGTTGAAAGGAGCATAGAAAGGCAAAGTATGCTACGCTGGGTGTCCTCTTATGTCACATCCTTTTGTGGTAAGCGTGTTGCAATGGTGATGCTTGCATTAGTTTTCAGTACCATTCATCTCATTCGTCCTCCAAACTGGGAGTGATCATTCTTGTTTTCCCAAGAAGCTGAGGGTTTCATCTCAAGTTGTTGACCATGTCTGGATTAGAAGTACAGCCTGTTTGTTACTGGTTCAGCCCGGCTGGCTTGCCCTGCTGATGGAGAGAGTGGTTATAACTCAGTTGTGTAGACGAATGTGATTAGTGTCAAATAGGTATGCAGCTTCGTTGAGAACATGAAACATTGCTTCTCTAATTAGCATGCTGTCAGTCACTCTGAAAATCCCAGTGCTCTTGGTGAGTTCAGCAGGTGTGTATGGCTCAGGTCAGGAACCTAACTGCCACCATTAAAAGGTCATACTCTCTCAAGGTCAACATGAGCACTAGATGCTATTTCCATTTTAATACTTGAATTATAATAATTAAGTAGACTAAAATACTGGGAATGTTTTTTGAGTAAATTGGGTGACACACACACACACACACACACACACACACACACACAAAAAACTTGACTGAGTCTTACGGGGAACAGAAAGCTCGCTTGTACTGAGAAACATATCAAGCTAGCCTGAGATGCAAGCCACCACCCACTTGTTACCATCTTGCTGAGCATCCTTCATCCTGTTAGAGGATCCCCTAGGATACAGGATGGAGTTCAGCAGGTGGCAGCATGGTCTTACTTGAAGCCTTTGTCATTAACAGAGAGGGTTGGTTAGCTACTTCAGCACCCCCCCACCTCGCTTCCACCCCAAAGGTTTTCTTTCCATTTCCAGGATTTCTCTTCTTGAACACACAAGCAGAGGGTGGCACATCTGTCTATCTGCAAAACTCATAGTCCCCTAATGGAGATGGCTCTGTTCTAATAACAGTGATAGTCAACATGTTATCACTGCAAACTTACGCCTCGGCCTGTTTTATACCCAGCGTTTAGCCTTTCTTCCCTGAGCACAGTTGAGGCTTGAAAGCAGTTGAAAGCAGTTAGACCTGAGCTCCAGACTTAGGTGTTGTGAATGAGGCAGCTCACAGGCACCGCATCAAGATCTCCAGCCTCAGTGAGCTTCAGTCTTTTTCTCCTATAACATGGGTCTAGTCAGTCACCTTTTGTAGTTCCTGTAGATGGCCTAGCATGGGTGAAGCATATAAGGTTGCATCGTTCATTGAAGGCAATCACGGGTATAGGGTTCTTTCTCTTCATTGGCTGGGTACCCAGTAGAAGCAAAGAAGCCCTTTAGATTTGTCAACCACCTGGTTTTGGTTTTTGTGTGACTTGATAAATCACATTTCTCAGTCAGTAGAAGATGCTGTGATGCCTGTATTACATATACCTATGACCAACCGTATTTCTCAGCCATAGATGTTGTCATACCTGCAAATAAGATGTGAATCTTTTAACTTGAAACTTTGTTTTGACTACCGGATTTCACATTTTTATTAAGTCCACCTTACACACTTAAACACATGTATTCCTGCTGCTTGTGCCTCAGTTTCTACATTCTTTGGACAGCAATGACCTACCTCATGACAGGCATGCACATAAAATTTAGGGAGATAGCCCAGGTGTTTAAAATGCTTGTCCTGTAAGTATGAAGACCTCAGTTCAATCTAGAGAATGCATGTTAACAAAGCTGACATGGTTGCACATGCTTATAACCCCAGTGCTGGGTAGGTGGAGAGAGACAAGCGGTTCCTTGGACCTTGCTGGCAAGCCTGCTGATGTAACCTAGTCTGCAAGGGTGGCCAATGAGAGACTGAAACAACACTTGGGTGCTCTACAACAGCACTTGGGTACCAATGTAAACCACCAAGGCGATACGGATGAAAACTAGGATGCTTAGATGATTTCCGATGCCAATAAACTATGGTGTGCATAAGTTTAGGCTTATCAACCTAGTACTTGGCAGGGAATATTGGTGATGGTGTAAAAAAGTCAGAGGCTCTCTTTCTTCCTGCGATGTCACAGAGGGCAAACTTTTGAGGACATTGTCAGTAAAAAAATGTTATGTGGAAAAAATGTCTTTACCCTACTTCCTCAGCCCCTTAGAAATTACGAGTCATCTCTGGCGACCCCGCTGAGGTGCCCAGACAGTGTTATTCTTGTGAGACCAGTCTGAAGCAATGAAAGCAGTGTGCTTGTCTGAGAGAATGAGCAGTAACAAATCCCTCTTAGAGGGGATGTGTTTCCCCCTCCAATAAATAAACAGAAACCTTCTCATGTGCTTAGAGCTCAGAAGGATCTGTGGAGGCTGACAAATTGGAAAGAGAGAACGGTGTAGAATCTGTGGGACATTTTTATTCCCAACGTTTCCCGGCCCTTACCCTCTTCCTGCCCGATGTCAGCCAGGAGATGTAAAGAATATTGGAATGTACACACTCCCTGTGGGGGCATTTGAACTCCAAGGCTGACCCTTTGTACTTCCCCCTTTTACAATTAAAATAACTCAGCAACTTAGCGTTATATTTAACAACCATCAAAGGCCGCTGTACAACATGGCTGCGAGCAGGGAACATTAGGTTAGCCAAACACCAAAGCCTGCCTGTGGGGTAGAAGGAAGAACCATGAAGTATATGCCTCCCTTTATGTCTTAGTTGGGGGGGGGGGGGAAGAAGAGGGTTCCATTTGTTCTATTTGGGGTTTTAACTGTTCTCTACTCTTTCTTTTCTGGCAAGGAAACATGTCCTATCCCATTCTAAGCTGATGAAAAAGCCATCAAGTCATCATCAAAAAATCTGCTTTTTTAGTACACTGCTCAATGTTGTGTGCAGCCATCAACCACAGATAACACATGACAATGACCCAGCATGGAGAGCTCCTCCAGGTGTCTAGAAAGAGAAAGCGGATAAATGCATACAAAGAAATAAACCTCTCTCTTTTATATAAAATATACAGTATTGGGCTATTGTTATGGAAACCGGGTTTAATCAAGGAGCTTAATGGTGGTGCCCTTTGGGGGAATAAAATGTATCAAAGGGAAAATCAGCCTTCTTCCCAGATATTAACACTATTTTTTCTGGTTTGACATGAATGTACTGTGAAGAAGACAAAGGACCCTGGCACAACCTGGCCAACTGTGGCCCTCTGGACACCTGTTTGTCAATAAAGTTTTATTGACATTCATGTCACACCCTTGCTAGACTTGAGTACTTGCATCAAGTCCACAGAGCACAAAAGCCTGCTATGTGCTCTTTTATAGAGCTTTGTTGCCATCGTCTAGAAGCATCCTCACTCAAGGGTGTCTTCTGTGGAAAGTGTCACTTACAGATGTCTTTTCAAGCCTTCCGAGACTTGATTTGATATACTGTTATTATTACTTTTTTTTCCAGGTGAAAGGAGAGGCCAGGTCAGCCTTGACCAAGCCGAAGAATAACCACAATAACTGTAAAAAAACCTCAAATGAAGAAAAGCCAAAGCTGTCTATTGGCGAAGAATGCAGGGCAGATGAACAAGCCTTCTTAGTGGCCCTGTATAAATACATGAAAGAAAGAAAAACGCCCATCGAGCGAATTCCCTACTTGGGTTTCAAACAGAGTAAGTATCCTTGCTTTTGTTTCTGAAAGATCAGAATTGCTAAGATTCTTTGAAATTGCAAGGCGGCGGGCGGGGGTTAGGGAGCGGGGAGTGGAAAAAATGTTGTTGTTGGGTTTTTTTTTCCTTTTCTTTTCTACTAGTGATTATGTTGAAATCCTAATCTAGGCAGGGTGTTTTCTGTTTATAGTAGATCCACAAATTGTCCAAGCCAAGAATTTTCTCCCTGCCTCTTTCCGCTGCATTGTTGCCTTCTGGGACAATTGCAGAGATATTTATAGGCAGAAGTCCGAGGACTGTGACTGGAAATAGACGTGCTGAAAGCTTCTTGTTTTCTGTTTTGTCAATCTGGAGTGTCTGCAACTCCTTTCTTATGAGATAATGATAATGATGATGATGTTGCCTTATCAGGCACAGATGTTGCCTGTTCAGAGACAACTTCTAAAAGAAAGATGTTTAAAAGTAGACCAAACAGCCATAAAGAGGGGGAAAAAATCCCTTTAGTTTTAAACCTGTTGTTTTCTTAAAGTCTGAATTCAAATCAAATATGAAATAAAAAGTTGAAGAGAAATCCCAGTTTGTAGCAACTTTGAGCTGGCTGTGCGTCTAGGTGTCTTCATGCATAGACAAGGAAACTCATAGCTTGTGCAAACTTCCATTGTAAATGAAAAAGAAAACCCAGATCTTGCCCCCCCCCCCTTGCACCCTGGAGTTCACAGCCAAGTATATTTTGCTATCTGGATTTCCTGGTGCACAAAGCTATGGGCTCCTCTGGCTTGAAATAGTATTTTCTCCAAATGCGTCTCCCTAGATTAAAGCCATGTGTCATTCTGATGAAGAGTCAAACCTGTATGTTTTACATAACAATTTACATAGCTAATAGCAGCTGGCACCGATTACAAGAGATCACTCGAAGTCATTATAAACTTATATAATGGCACATGATTACAATGTTTGTCTGAAAACTGGCTGCTCAAATAGAAGTAAAATCAATGTTCTATGAAGAGCTCTGTCCCGTTATCAGTGTTTCCGAGAACAAGGCCAAGGCAGGGCTCTTTTAGCCTTGACACAGTACAAGGTTCACTATGGCTTTGCAAGCATGTTGTGTCAGAGTCTTTTGACATTTTAATTCCCCATTTGGTTCAAATCCTGCACCAAAGGATTACTTGAAGTCCAATATTCTCACATTCCAAGGTATCTGGTACAAAACGAGCAACCAAAAATATCTCAATACTAGTTTGAGGCAAGCTTGTTTGGCAGCATAACCAGGCAAACCCTAAACTCCGGATTTTTTTTTTTTTTTTAAGTTACAGTGTTTCCTAACATCACACAGCTATCCAGGCCCAGTTAAGGAGTTAAGTGTGCTTATGACTCCATTTCTCTGTGAATGACTATCTCCCCTTACTGTGTGACTCAAGTCAGGCATGTGACCTGTCTGTTTTCTACTCTCACGTGCCAGCCACATGTTGGCAAAAATACAGCCAAGATCCTTTACTATGGCCTTGTTATCAAACAGTCTAAGAAGGTAATCATATAGTAAAGTGACTGTTTACTGATCACAGAGAAATCTTATCTGGAGGAAGTGTGACTGTCCTAGCAAGGCCTTCTCTCAGAGAACTGAGCAAGCCCCACACCCCTCTTCTGAATTCCCACACATTCCTCAAGGTTCTTCGAACATCTTCTCTTCCTCTGCAGATGATAAGACAGACAAGACTATGCTGTTTGTCCTTAAAGTCCAACAGGCACTCTAGTGTTGCAACTCTCTCTCAAGAAATACTTTTTAAGGGTTAAACATAGTAGATCCTATAATGTTGAACTCTCCTCGAGTGAATTATTTCCTAGAAATTTAGCTCTCTGGGGTGCAGACAATTGGGTTTTTGTTGTTGTTATTCTTGTTGATAGAGGTGATTGGGTTTTTTGTTATTATTTTTTCTTTCTTTCTCTTTCTCATTGAAAAACAAAACAAAAATGTTTGAATTGACGTTTCTTGGAAGTGTGTTAATGCAATGCTTATCTAAATACTTATTGTCCCTCTAACAGTTAACCTTTGGACTATGTTTCAAGCTGCTCAAAAACTGGGAGGATATGAAACAGTAAGTGTTTAAGCAACTTAAATGAAATAATTTCACAATCTAACTCCCCCCCCACCCTACCCCCATCCCTTCTGTCTCTGGCCAAAATGGAGGAAAACTGAAAAGCAAGCACGCCATCATTGGCTGCCTTTCCCAATGGCTCTTACACTTTGGGGGGTTTATTGGACCAGTTTTGGAAATGGTCCCAATTAGTTCCAGGTTTGGCAAAACTGTAAACTTGTCGTAAAACACTACAAGTGGAAAACATATGTAACTCTCCCCTGTCAGGGAAATTAGTTGGGTCTGTAATTTTTTCCCATGTTGAGAAAGGTCTATGACTGTCCGACAAGCCAAGATTGCATAAAAGAAATCTCCCTTGGCAACCTACCTGACATCTGTTCATGTCTAATATGGGAAATGTATTAAAGGCTTTCAGAAGTCATCAGGATTGGCCATTAAGGAATAGAATAGAGCACAGCCTCCTCTCATTCTAGGGCAAAGAAGCTTTATTAGACAAGGGTCACTGCTGCATAAACAGGAAGTTATCAAATTTATTCAGAACAGGCTCTGACATTCTTTATCAGCTAATTCTAACTGACAGGAGTGAGTTATTTTTAGCCCACGGGAAAATTTGATGGCCATGGATTTTTACAGCATGTATTTCTGAGCCAATAAAATATCAGAGGGACAAACGGAGATTAAGATCTTGAAATACTGAGGAGGGCGGGGAGAGCTGCATTAACGTAGCACAGAGAGACGCCATCTGTAATAAAATGAATTGACATAGTAAGATGGCGTCACTGGGAGTGTTTTTCTCTCCCACACGATAATCTGATTAAGTTGTATGGTTCCTCTGGCAATTGAGTGGGAAATTATTTCTTTTCTTCCTTTAAGAAGTAATCTGAGAGACCTCTGTACTATAGTAAAATGAAAGCAACAGACACAAAGTCAAAAAAAGTATATTTATCTTACCCCAACCCCCACAAAACCAGTGGTCCTTGCCATATAACATATATTGTTCCAGAAACTAATAGAATGTTTTGATGTAGGAGTCTGGGCACAGGAAACCAAAGAAAGTGTTATTTGAGTCAGATAATCTGATTATTTACCATCGAGGTACCTGCTAGTAATTCTGACTAAAAAGTGTTTGACATGCATATGTGAACTTATAAACTGCTTGATATATGGGAGCATATGTGTTTACACAGAAACCTAGCACATGAACACATGTAAAAATATTCGTTTCATGGATGCAACTTTATTTGAGAGGTTTGTTTTATAAAAGTACCCTGTGCAAAAATAAATATATTTTTTTTAAACTTGTCTAAATCTGTTGATGGACTAGGATATGGACTCCCTGCCTCAGCTCATGGTTCTGCAAAATCTTGAGCTAATTATAGGTCTCTTCTCTGTGAAAAGACGGAAACTTAGTGTCCTAAGCTCAACAGACAGCCTCTCAGCCTTGACTTGTAAGCTGATCTTACGGTGTGAAGACTATGAGGTTTTACTTTGGTGAACTGTGACCACAGCTGGTTACACAATATTTGCAAAGCATTATGAAATGTCATTTTCCAACTCTGGTGCTTCATGCCATGAACTGATAGGAGGAGTCCAACAGATTTCACAGAATCAGTGTTTCCTACTTTCACATCTGTGTCTTTCCAAGACACCAAGTTGGTGTGGAACAAATAGAAGAAACTTCTGATAAATTTGGGAGCACATTTGCAGCACTTTTGGACTAATAGAACTGATTGATGAATGCATGACCATAAATCAGCAGATTACATGACCATATATTTACAGGCCATCATATGCATATGAGACATATGTTAGACACCACGGGAGAAAGGAAAGATTTGGGTTAGCCATCCTGATCTTTAAGGGACTTAATTTAAAGAGAATCAGTCATTAAATTATGGGTGAAAAATTTTAAAAGACCATTGCCCTGTAGAAACAAAGAGCTTTCCCCAGTAGAATTGAAGGAAGGAGTCTTCAAGGCTCAGAGTTACTGATGTGACCTGCAGGATAGGTGCTTTGGACTAAAGATGCCCTGAGCTGACCTTCAGATGCAGGTGAGGGGTTAGATCCAGATACAAATTCTCATGACTTTCTTAGGGAGAACATGTTTCCAACATGGAGGTAGGGTAAACTTGAGTACATTGCGGTCAGGCAACATAGAGTGACCAGTGCCTGGGACAAGAGGCTCAGTAGAGAGTTCTTGATAGGTAAAGGCGAGAAAACGAGTCCAGGAGAGATGGATGCTGAGCTCAAGGACTGTTCAGTAGGCTGAGGAAGGAAGCTAGTATAAAAGATGTCACCCCATTTAAGAGTGAGTTTCTCTTCTTTCTCTTACTGTGAAAAGGTACCTTTTCCAGGAGCAATCTGTACCAATGACAGATGGGTAAGGAAGAGTGGGGACTCTTCTTGTGTTTGTTCTCAATTGCCTTCAGCTCAAATCCTTATGTCCAAGTAGCGTGTGTGGGAGATGCCTATCCTGGGGGATATATGAAGGGCCCAATGGGCATCTTCCCCCATCTACTTACAAATAGAATTTTAAAAGAAATCCCCCTCCCTTCCTCTCTCCCTAGCTTCTTGCTTCCAGCTTCCTGTAGCCCTGTTGGCACCTAACTTTGTTTCTACTATCTACACCTAAGCTTTTGGTTCTGCTAGGTACACAATACATTTTTGTTTCTTGGAGAATTTTGACTGGTAAATCTTAGATTTTTCAGTGAAGATTTAGTTTTGCAGCCTAGAACATCCTAGAATATCAGTCTTCCCTTGGCTCAAGAACAGCACAGCGTTTCTGGTATTTTCATGCTATGAAAAGTTCCTGTAAATCTGGATGTAGCTCAGAGCTATTTCCATTTTCAGTAAAGGGGATTGTAGCACCTTGACAGATTAATTTTTTTTTCATGACTTGACCTTGGCGTGGAAAAGAATCCCTGTTCTGTTAGTTTATGTCCTTTGTCATACAAACACAGAAACATAAGCAAAGTTTCTAAGACCATGGCGATCTTCAGGTTGTAGCTTGCTGGTAATCCCCATCTTATCTTTCAGATTTTAGCTCGCTGGCATTCCCCACCGTGGTATTCTTCATAATCTTGCTTGCTGGAAATCCCCAATATGCTATCTCTGCCTCTGTAGTAGTATAGGTGAGAGGGGAGACACTCATAAATTGCTGTCTCTTGTGCCTTCCATTCCTGGCAGTTTCTCATATAGCTAGGATATTTTCTTCATATTAGCAGTGATGTTGAGAGGAAAGAATCTATTCACCTTGCTTTGTTGACATCATCTTTCAGCCCATACATACCAGGTCTAACATTTTCCCAAACGGAACTTGTCTTCAATTATGTCCTCTATCAAAATCACATATCAAAGACTGGAAATGTGTCCTTGAGTTAGTTTTTGTTGTTTGCATCATGGCTTATGAATTCCTGTACTGTAGTATTGAGATACATCCCCAGCCCTTTCAAGTAGTACCCCATATATCTGTCAGAGTACTAATGTTTCCTAGTAACCAACCAATTACAACATGAGATAATGTCTCCTTGAGGGGAAAAAATGTAAGAATTTAGGAGAAAGGTTTAAATGGACAGGTGATGTAAATACTAGATATGTAAATATTAGGTAATATAAATACTCAGGACCAGTCCAAAACGCAAGCATCAAATTTGTAGACGTGTTACTGTATGTCTGTCCAAAGCCAGGTCTCTGGAGTTCTCTCTGGCTATGAACAAGAACATCTTAATTGGCTTGTTTTTGTTTGTGGTTATAAACTATTCCAAACCTTCTGGTTTGAATTGTGGATTATGGATTGTTTCATTTTGGTTCTTCGTGATCTTCCAATTTAAATTTAAAAGAGAGAGACAGAGACAGAGAGATGGAGACAGAGAGAGAGAGAGAGAGAGAGAGAGAGAGAGAGAGAGAGAGAGAGAGAGAGAGAGAGAGAGAGAGAAAGAGAAGCAGAAGTTTCATTTTAAGTCTGGAATGTTGACTGACCACTGCACAAATTCTATGAGCCCCTTCTGCCTTTACTGGAAATACAGCAAGTGTTGTATCTAACAAATTTGAGTCCCGAAAACACTGCATCTTGAGTGTTTTTTATTGGCTGCTAGTAATGGCTCACTCTTTGCAGACTTCCAGCTAGACATTCCTCTACCCAATCTTTCCTTTCCAATCCAGAAAAGGATAATGCTTTGCCCCTGAGCTAGGGTCCTTCCTGAGCATCTAAGGAAACAGTAACTGCCAGAGGAGTCTCTGAAGCATGAGGGGGCATGTCAGTTATAGTTTATTATGATAATTTCACTTCCCTGGCCACCTGGTAGAAAGCCCCAGGCAGTATTCTGAGAGAAAGTGATATTAGCAGAGTGGGTGCCCAGAGAAACTTATCAAGACACAGAAGTTGGTGCTCCTACAGCATGGTGCCTCCAGCAGCATAGTGCTCCCCCAGCCACTTCTAGTCTCACCAACGAGGCAGCGCCATGATGTGTTCATCTGGGAGAAGTCACTTGGCTTCCTGCCGGATTATGCTCTGACATCAGACTCTGGCTCTGACATCAATTTGAAGACATCCTCTCTGACTCTATCCCTAACATTTCTGGACATAACAAAGCATTTGGCTTACTTCAGAATGGTCCAGGCCAAAGATGATGTCATGTAGTTTTGAACGGCTTCAGTTCCTGGAGTACTACCAGGAATAAAAAAGTCATCTTCCTTGAATTCAGCCCTCAAGGTGTCCAGACCAAGCTCAGTTTCCCAGGCATCCTGAGCCACGCTAGGCACAAGCACATACATCCTTTGACTTTGTGTTGAGTTCCCATTCTCAACCCACTGGAAAAACTCAAGTTCACAGAAGTCCCTGGTTCCATCGGCTTCACTGCTTTACTAGACCCCCAGATACCAGCATGATTTCATCCTTGTAACCTAAAGAGTAGAGAAATTAAAGGCTCCAAGGCTTTAAAAGTGGCTGTCCTGAAATTGCACGCATATGCATGGGTGTCCTCAGGTGCCCTGCTCCTTATTTTCAAAGAGAATATCATTTATTTACTCTCTCATACAGACTCAGACATGGACATGATGTGTCATGATGTATCCACCCTCAACTTCCACTTCCCACAGGTGCCCCCTACATGCCTCCCTCCCTCCCTCCTTCATGTCTTCTGTTTTATTTTGCTTTGGTTTGCTTTGTTCTGCTAGTGGTAACTTGTAACTTGCTGAGTCCAGTGAGCTGTCTGCAGGAACACTGGCAGATACTGCTGAATAGTCTTGGCTGGGTCTTAGGCTGGACCCGGAGCTCCTGAGTGAGAGCAATGGCCAAATTTATGACCAGATGATTGGCTGTTTGTCCTTGAGTGTTCTGAGGGATCTCATTGTTGCTTCGTTTTGGAGACATGGCCTCTCTTTGGCCTTGGTATCACCAAATAGGTTAGACTGGCTGGCCAGTAACCCCCCCCCCCAAAGCCACCCATCTCTATGTTCTCAGTGTTGGAGTTCCAAGCATAAGCCACCAGAGCTGTGGCCTTTTTCTTCAAAGTTCTGAGATGGAACTTGGGTCCTCAGGTTTATTAGCAAGTGTCCTACTGAGTTCCATCTCTGTATACCACCACCTCCCGGAAATACTTTTGAAGCAACTGGATAGTTGCATCAATGAAACTACGGAGGGAATAGGTTTCCTTTCCACTCCTTAGCCCTGTTTTCTTATACAAACAGTGGTGTAGACAACTCGTTTTCGAAGCACCTCTAAAATGTCATCTGGATTCTAAAGGTCACTTGGAAAAACTCCTGTGCTTGAAAGCCAAGAGCACACGTGCATGCTGGATCTAATGGGCATGGTGTGGTTTTTCGGAGACCCTTTGGTTTTACCTATGCTAGGGAAGAAGGGATTCTCAGTGATCTTCAGAGTGAGATTGTCACAGGTATCCAGATTGGTTCTTGCACCCGAGTGTCGTGTGCTCGGTCTTTGTAGTTGTCTGAAGCCATGATGCCCTTTCAGCTAGGAACCTTGAAATGCTTCTCTCTCTCAGTCTTACCTGAGCTCTGACCTCCGCCCTCCTCCTCCTTCCCACCTCCTTCACTCTCTGTACCCAACTCTGTCCTAAAATGAGATGACGTGTAAGTAGATGGCCATGTCCTGAAACTCTAGCATCTCATATGAGTTACTAGAAGGGGTGACAGGGGAATATAACCCAAGAAAAAGGGCTCCGTAGTGAACAGTAGAGCCCCTTTGCTCTATCGAGAGAGATAAGGGGTTGGCACAGAAGAACCCTTTAGCTTCAAAAGGTGAGAGACCGACAGATCAGAAAGCACTTTTTGCTTTACCCTCTGAGTCTTGCTGGCCCAAACCCAAAGGCTAAGAACTCAGAGGGGAAAAAACAAGCCTTCATGGCCAGCATGGCCTGTATTTTCAGACCAATCTGAATTCGAGGTAGCTTTGATAACAGCACAAAGACCTCAGCTCTGGGAACCGGGAGGCAACTGTGTGGATGTGGGTTTACTCCTACTGTTCTGTGTCCTTAGATAAGTGATGGGCCCTTCCCTATGTTTGCAGTCCCAACACTGGTCTGTCTCGTGAGACATGGCCAGAGTCAACTGAAGTACAAGCTGTCTAATAGAAAATAGAACATGCCGTTTGTGTAGATGGCCAGAGTGGGAACCACTTCTGAAATGCTTACAGGGATATACTTAGCTGTTCCTGTAGTCCTACTGTGTGCCTTGTGCCCTCCCCTTATCTAAATGAAGACCTTGGTGGGAGATGTCCAAAGGAACCTTGGTATTAGGCATCTGGTGTTTTTGAGGGGAAAAATTGTGCTTTTTTTTTTTTGATTGACAGCCTATTAATAGATCAACCCAAGTTAGTCTCATTTACAAACTGGATGAAGATTACAATTACATATGACAATTACTGTGTTTATAGTGTCATGAGAGGAGTTTGAGTCTTAACGCACATAAGAATTGTATGTCGTTGTCCCGTCTGGTATGTGCAGCAGGCATCTCTATGTAAGAAGACTTCATGACAAACTGGACAGTTTGAGACTCCATATTGGATGGAGACCTTCCTTGGGCCTTCAGCAGGGTTTAAGGACAAAGAATTTCTTTTACTAAAAATGACAAAAGTTGCCCTTTCACTACCATTTCCTCTTCCTTCGATCAGAACTGATAAGCACAGCCTACATTGTGGACTGAAGTTTTTCTCCACTCATGCATGCGCCCTGTGAACTCCGCTGACAGTGAGCGCTGTGGTATTTTTAAAACGAAGCTGTCCTACCCTGATTGTCTTGAACACCCCTGGCAACTTGCCAACACCCTGTCCTCTACACATCCTGTAACAGCATAGATAGCATCCTCCCTAGACTGTTTAGAAATGTGTACACGGACCTCAGAACTTGTCCTGTCCTCTAACATGCTCAGGTGTAGCTACATGCTAACATGTAGGTGAGCTATGTGATTTCCCACACCACCACACTCCAAATAATCAATGGCCAAATCTTAGCATCTGTCATTTTGCAAAATCCAATCTATGTACAACAGTAAAATTTATGAATAAAAATAAAAAGAGACTGTGTTGTACAGGGCAGGATATTGCTTGTTGTTTGGATATTATGCACCCAACTCGAGAACGTACAGAGTGAACATTTTACCTTGGGAATAGGTGTGTTTCCATGGGATTCGATTAATATTGCATTTCCCTGCTGTATGTAAATAGAAACAAACAGATTTGATAGACACACCTCCAACTCAGGCTTTGTCTTAGTGATGATAGAATGTCAGGGTGGCTATAAATTCTTCTATCCTTCTATCTATATGGTTGGTTTATTAGTGTCTTGCTTTGTTTTAAAGCAGAAAACACGTTGTATGGCTCAAAGGATCAGAAGATGCATAAACATGTTTGAGGGGAAAAAATATTTTCTTTAAGTAGTATGGCTGGCTACCCATCTCCTCCTGCTTCAGGCAGCCAGTGTCAACTATGGTGCTTTTAAGCTGGGGAATTAGCATGTAGTTCAGTGGAAATGTGACTTTATTTTGTATTGTATCATTTAACATAGAAGGAGCGGGGGGTAGGGAGTGGGGTGTGTGTTTGGGACCTAGGGGGCAAATATCTGTATGAATAGCTAGGGAGGTGGTGCCTTAGATGAAGTTAGCCAAGGGTGGCACGTAGCACCTGAAGTCGGAAGCCATACTTTATTGTGAAGTGAGAGATCTTGTGTTAGATCTTATGTTAAAGCCATTACCTCCCCTCTTCAGCTCACTGCACCCTCTGTTTCTGGGCGTCCAGAGCAGTCTGTTCTCTTCTGAATGTTGCATAGAATGAATGACCCTGGTCCCGCGGCTCACAAGCGATGCTAGATTGAATCTCTCCTTGCCGTCTTTTCAGATAACAGCCCGCCGTCAGTGGAAACATATTTATGACGAGTTAGGTGGTAATCCTGGGAGCACCAGTGCGGCCACCTGTACTCGCAGACACTACGAAAGGTAAGATGCCATCTCCTGCAAAAAAAAAAAAATCCTCGCTTAATTAAAGCTGTGTTAGTTGGAAGATGGTTCTGGGCAAAGACAGGATAGGGGAAATCTAAAGGATCATGGAGAAGACAAAATACCCTTCACTCACTCCCCCACCCTCTCACTCCCCATTCCCACCCATCCCCCAACTTCCATCCCTCCCACCACCCCCCCACACCCAGTATTCTCCTTTACATAGCATGCTCTCTGGTTACCCAGACTAAAATTAGATGTGCCTTTACTTAGGTTTTGTCTTGTGGCCACCTGTCTGGCAATGCCCTTCCCCCAACAAGTGTGGATTCCTAGGGATGTTCTCAGGAGGCTCACTTACCATGAGCTCTTTGGGCTTCTGGAAAACAAAGATGGGAAATGTTGTCAGGAGGTTAACGTGTGACAGAGCCCTGGAAACCAGGCATTCCTTAGCCCAACAGCATGGCGGCCTCAGATTATGTCTGTGTGCTATTCTTTTCCATACCTTGTGAGGACTTCTTCACCTATAGACATGCTTTCTTTCAACTGAGGAAATCTCGAGCCAAATTCTGTTCAGCTTGGGGTTTCTAATAAGCTCCACCTGTTTCAGAAAAGGACTGATGATATAACCAAGAAAGAATATATCAGAGCCTCTGGGGAAGGCGCTGTGGACAGGAGTCATGACCATTCCATCTGCCCACTTCCGGTGTGCCTCCCCTCACATTGCATTAAGGACTGTGTGCCTACACTGACTGTGTGCCTAGACTGACTGACTGTGTGCCTACACTGACTGTGTGCCTAGACTGACTGACTGTGTGCCTACACTGACTGTGTGCCTAGACTGACTGACTGTGTGCCTAGACTGACTGACTGTGTGCCTATGCTGCTGAGAAATGGCAGCAAATTCATGAGTGGTACGTGCTTTGTGTAATGAGTCCATATGTAATGTTTAGGTTGTACCAGCTTCGTTACAGCTGGTGCTGCCCTGGTGGTGCTGCCCTATAGAAGTGGAGAGGGGGTTCATAATGGTGTGTGTACATGCCTGTGTGCGTCAAGAGTACACACGCATTCATGTATGCTGTTGGTATGAAATCCAGAGGCCTGTTTAGAATTAATCCTCTACTGTGCTTAGTTACTGTTCTTGTTGCTGTGATAAAGCATCCTGACCAAGAAACATACGTGAGGAAAAGTGAATATGACTCGGGAAGTTGGGTGGCTTCAAATCCAGGGCTGGAGAGTTCAAATAGAAAGAGGAGAGAGGGAAAAGGAGGGAGGGAGGGAGGGAGAGACAAAGAGAGACTATGTGTATATGTATGCATGCATGCTTTTCATATGCATGTGTATGCACATGCATGCATATGTTTTAATAGTGTCCATACACACACTGAAATCAGGATACACCAAGTTAGTGGAACAAAGCATTCAGGTAAAAAAAAAAGGTTAAAATGCTAATATTCACTGATTACTTTTCTCATAGTCCATCGGTAATCCAACTCTGACCTACATTTATGACAACCACGGTGGGTCGTAGACAGTATCCTTCATATCTCTTGACATAGTAGGTGTTCATTACGTTCCCTTGAAGTTCAAGGGCATGTTTATCAGTATCTCATTTTTGACTGTGTGGCCAGTTAACAAAAGTTATAATGTTTGTTTGGGAATAATTGAAGTAAATTGAGTTGGGTTTAGTACCTTGTGAAAAATTCCCTTTGAGCATTCCCAAGAGATTGCCCTGGCCCTATTGTAATCTGGAAAGATTCTTAAACATCAATAATAGATGTTCAAATTACCACTCTTGGTAGCACTGTTTCATATATATATAAATATAACTGTGATTTCTCTCAGTACTTAACATCAAAGCTCACACATTCCTGTTACCCGCTGTACCAGGCAGCTGATCCCCAATACAATGCCTCCTGGGTGAGGGCTTTGCCCACAGTGCTGGAGGCTACCATAACCTACTTATCTTTGGCTTAGGAGCCTCTAATCAAATCATGGCATGAGAGACATAAAAACATACTCTCTCCTCTCCAAAAGTTCCCAGCACCCGAACCATTAATCTTAAGGGGACCCAATGACAGATAAAACTGGCAAAAGGACTCACATAGCTGCAGCTAGCCCACTTCCTCGACAAATGGGCATAGTCATTAACTACATTTTACAACACAGCATATGATCAAGAGCAGGCAAGAACTGGGTTAGAGAGAAGGATTGAGAAGGATCGAATGAATATAGGATGTGTGTATGTGTGTGTGTGTATGTGTGTGTGTGTGTGTGTGTGTGTGTGTGTGTGTTTCATTTTTCTTTAATGAGGTGCATGGGTACTTTGCCTCTTACATGTGTGGAGGAGCCTACAGAGGCCAGAAGATGGAGTTAGATCCCCTAGAACAGGAGTTATGGATAGTTAAGAGTGACCACGTGATTGCCGGCCACTGAACAACTTCTGGAAGAGCAACTGGTGTTCTTAAATGCTGTGCTGTGTCTCCAGCCCTTGGGTGTGTTTTCCTTCAGAGGTTTTGTCAGTGACACAGTCTTGACTGGAATGCTCAGATACTCTGGTTGTACCTCGATGAATGACCTCCCTTTCCTAAGGTGCAGTAGATTCCTGAATGATGTAAAACTGTCCATTTGGAAAGCCCTAGCAACCGCAGCCCATTGCGAAATGTTTTAAATGTTTCTTTTCATTTTCTGAATTTGTAGCATCAGACTAGACATTCTGTAAAGTTTTGGTCTCCCATTGGATTACATTTTTCAAGAGGTATAAAATATTCTTCCAGTTCTGGAACTTCTTAGGTCAGCGTTTGAGTTAGGAGACTGTGAGTGGTAGACTGGAAGCCATGTTGAATTGTCAACAGGGAGAATTCCCAGTAGGCCCTGTCTTGAGCAGAAGGATGTGGCTTCAGTAGTTGAGGGGTGGCTTCAAGTGCTAGTATGAAGCATCGGGGAACACTGGTGTTGGTCTATGCAGATTTCCTGGGTTTCCATGAGAAAGAAGTCATTTGGGCTCTGCCCACAAGTTGCAGGGGTGTGCCTGGAAGAGTTGGGAGTTTAAGGGAGCCTTTTGAAAAGCACAGTACTTTTGACATCAGGGAGGATCTCTGTGGGGCTGACTCTGTGTGCTCATGGGTTTCTGGGACCAATGAAAGAAACTGGAGCCTAGAACAAATGGCTCTGCTATTATCCAGTGACACTGTGTCCGACCACACCAGTAGGTGTGTGCAGAGCCTGCAGCCAGGGATAGTTCTGCACTGATAACGAGCCTTTCTTTTGCTATCTAGACTGCTGCAGCCTTCTGATCAGAATGCTATGAACAATTAGTAATTAATAATCATTAGCTACCAGTATTTGAAGATCATGTTTCTCTTTTAAACCAGTCATGATTGAACAGGTTGATTTTTTTTTTTTTGGCAACATGACGCAGGTTAGGTATCTGAGGAAAGGGGGATCTCTTTTGAAGACTTGCCCTCGGTAGGTTTTCTATGAGCAGATCTGTAGGGCATTTTCTTTATGACTGACTGATGTGGAGGACCCAGGCCCACCTCTAGGGAGGGAGCCCCAAGCTGTATAAAAGCTATGTAAAGGAACAAGCAAGCGTCACAGAACAAGCCAGGAAGCCATACTACTCCACACCTCTGCTTCAGTTCCTGCTTCCAATTTCCTGCCTGGAGTTCCCACCTTGGCTTCCCAGGATGATGGAGTATGATGGAAATGTGCCAGGCAAATGGACTCTTTTCTCCCCAGGTTGCTTTTAATCAGGACTTTTTAATCACAGCAATAGAAAGCAAACTATAGCAATGTCCGTTAAGGGACTCACCAATAATCCCAAGGGCCAGAGTATGGGAAAGAGGCGGGGCCATAGTTCTTTGAATGTCTGCTCTTTCACTGGATCTCCCAAAAGACAGGGCACTCTGATCAGTTCAGGGACTCCAACCAAAGAAGAGGCTGGCCTCTTGCTAAAGGCATACCATCAGGTTCATTCATTCTTTTCAGTAACAAGTCGTGTGGCCACACAGAAAATGGCTGGCTGTTTTGGTGAACAGCCACCATTTTCAAGAAGCTTGGGAAGTTGAGAGAGAGATCAGAACTTTGTGGTGACTTTTCTAAAGCCTTCCAGAGATGGGTCAGAACTACTGAAACCCTTCTTCCTCTGCAGCTGTGTGACGTCCTCTCATTTCTTAGTGTGTGTGTGTGTGTGTGTGTGTGTGTGTGTGTGTGTGTGTGTGTTGCATGCACATGAGTGAGTGCATACATGCCTGCATGCATCCGTGCACGCACTCTTGTGCAAATATGACATGTGTGCGTGTGTAAAGTTCAGAGGACAATTTTTTGGGATTGAACTCAGGACACCAGGGTTGCTGGCAAGTGGTAGCCTTCCCTGCTGAGCCATCTCCCTGGCCCCTACATTATTCTTTGAAGCACGGTCTTTTCATCCATCTGGTTCAGCTGGCTAGCCAGCCAACTCCAAGGATCTGTCTCTGACCCACAGTGCTGTGGTGAATAGCACACTGCCGCTACTACTGGGTTTTACATGGTGCTGGGTTTCAAACTCAGGTCCTGACACTTGCTGAGCCATCTCCCCAGCTGCTTCCCTGTGGGAAGAATAGTATTCTTACCCTTCTAATACAGGGAGTACTGTTTCCCAACCCCTCCCTTTTGCTTTGCTTCCCTGGACAATGATGGAGGAGTGAGGGCTCTACATCGCGTTATCTACCGCTGATGTATTTTTTTATGCAGTGCGGTTCGTGGTTCCAGTAAATGTTTTTGTTTTACTACAAGAAAAGGAAAAAAAAAAAAAGCATCCCCAGTTCCTCATTAAATGTTACTTGTATGTTATTAGTTGGGCACTTTGGGTTTATTAATGAGTGCAATAATAAAAGTAGGAGCCATAGAAATGAATCAATGGGTGTTTTTATTTAAGGCAGAGCAGAGACCGTACTTACAGTGGCTGTGAATGTCTCGCTGTCGCTGAGGGCCCTGCTCGTCCAAACCTGTCTCTGATTGGTTTAAATAAAATAGGTCCAAGCACTTCATAAAAATGTCTTTGTCAGCCCTGGTTTTGCTTCTAAACCGATTCATCTCTGTCAGTGTTTAATATTAGTGCCAGGCTCCTGGCCATAGTCCATTAGTACTGTATTTAATTGTTCATGTTACAGATGATTACCAATATAAAAAGCCTTCGTGTTTTCCCAGAGCGAGGCTGTTGCTATGTAGACGTCTCAAACTCAGCAAAGCTTATGAAATAGGGTTGCTTTCAACATTTCTTGCTGAGATTTATAGATTAAGTTACTGTTGATGAGAACGCCAAGAAATGTCTGTGTTCTCCCTGGCAAAGGGCTCTTCTGAGGACCACATTTTCTTTCTTATCCAACCCTGAAGATGCCCTGAATTATTATCCTTTTTTTTTTTTAAATTGGGTAAGAAACAAAAACAAAATGGCTACTTCTGTGGACTTTTTTTAATAGCTTGATTTTTTTTTTTTTTCTGGAGTAGTAATTCATTTTAAAGGCTTTGTTTTCATATGTAAGTTTTCTTGTTTTTTTATGTTTTTGAAGCACAAAAAAGGGGGATCTTTACACAAAATACTAGATTACTGGTTTTAATTTTCTTGAATGAATTACATGCTCTGTTTGTGTGGAGCACATGAAGTTGTTATTAGGGATTTTAAAAAGGAGCAGCATCAGGGCTAAAGCGCTTTGTGGTGTGCTTTTCTGAGTATTTAGGAAATCAGAATCCGAAGCAAATGTATTTGTTTGTGAGGGAAATGAGCGTTTACACTTCATCTTCTTGCGTGCATAATGTCCAATTTCAAATTCTAACCTGCTTTTTCCGGAAGAGTTCCTTTGGTTAAGACTCCAATGGCTCTGGCTGCTTACTGCCGAGTGGCTTAGGGTGAGCCACACCCAACCCAGAGGCAGGGGCGTGGGGGGTGGCGGGGTGGGGGGGCAGAAACTGAATGACAGTCATCTCACAGGGTCTGCCTGCTTTTCAGAAGGTGGTGGGCAGGATGTGGGGGGGGTTGTGCACTGAGTAATACAAGTACTGTGCTCAAAATCAGACCCCCAAATCTTTGAGGTTCATAACTGGGCAAAAAGTCAAGAGAAAGGAAGTCAAGGTGAGATCCCATTCCATTCGTGTCTAGGACACAAGTCCATGTATCCTTGACACCCTTCAAGCTAATAAACACACAGTTGAGAAAGTCACAGGCAGGACCCCTTCATATTCATATGAACTATTGTTATCAGCCCATAAAAAGGCTTAGTGAATGAGGACAGCTACAGGTAAACTTTGTGAACTCACTTTGAATTGGAGCACAGTAATTTTATTTTCACTGAGTGTAATGAAAGAAAGAAAGAAAGAAAGAAAGAAAGAAAGAAAGAAAGAAAGAAAGAAAGAAAGAAAGAAAGAAAGAAAGAAAGAAAAAAAGAGAAAATAATCAGGGCTTGCATTTGTGTGTGTCTTTTGAACTTCTATTTTCCTTAATAACTCATTTTTAGTATATTTTACCAAAGTGGCAGAAGGGAACACGTTGGGCAGTTAGGAGAGTAGCCCTTTCCTCTGGTCGTTGGATATGTGCTGTTTCCTATCGTGGTCACAGACTCGGGTGGGTTTGATACGTTGGTGCATTGGGAGCAGAGATTGCTGAGGAAGGCACAGCGTCTGGTCCCTCACTGGATAGCAGCCTCCAGGAACCACTGCTGGCTCATGAAAGCTGCAGAAAGTCCCGGTTTATCTAACTTATCAAGATGCCTGACTCAGGGATGCCACTTAGGTAGTCAAGGCTTTAGAAATCAGATGTGTAATAGATAGAAAGACAAAGAGGCAGCAGAGAAGAGAGGCAGGAGGTTTCCACCCACAGTGAGACATCTTCCTGTAGGCTCTAGAATTTGAGCTGGATCTTAAAGAGGTAAGGTTAGAACTTGAGTCCATCATCAAACAGAGAAGGAAACTGGTTTTAGGGCCGGGAAGGTATGACATCACCTCCCTTGAAATTTCCCGTAGTTCCCAATTCTGTGCCATGGATATGATGATTAAAATGAATTTAAATTTTATAGGAAAGGCAATCCCCTTTCGAACATGCCTGTAAAGGAGTGGAAAGTGAGATTATGATTTCTAAGGCCTTGGTTTCCCAAGCCTGTGACTCAGAGGCAGGTAATGATGCTTGGTCCTCACTCCCTCCAGAGAGTATATCCAGCAGGTAGATTACTCCATCCCTCATCCAGAGTGGAGTTGCCAGTCAGGAATTATATCTGCTTCCTGGCTAACATCTTGTTCATAGGAATTCATGTGGGCAGACTCTTTTTCTCTTTCTGCAACACCGCCACCAAGCTAGCTCTCCTTGTCCCCTCAATACTAGAGGTCCAGCTGTCCCTTACTGACACACAGTAGCTGGAAAAGCCAAACTCATCTCGCTGCTGTGTTAGCATAGCTGCTCTTGGCCTGCCTGTATCCCTACCCCACCCCCACCCCACCCCCAGGCTTGCTCCCTGGACGGACCAGAATCTGGTCACTGTCCACCTCCCTCTCGCTGGAGTGACCTTTTACCATCCGTAAAGAACCTCTGCACAGAGGCCAGTCAGTAATTCCAACCCAAGAACCTCACTCTTTAAGCATGCCTAAAATGTTCTGGGAACTTCCCAATGCCTGGATATTTCAAGAAACTCAAACAAGACTCTAGCCAGAGCTCATAGTTTGTAAGCATTAGCAACAGCATCTGAAAAAAAAAATCTCTATTTAAAAATTCTTAAATTTGCCTCTGGGTTTGAGCTGTAATGACTAGAAGTTGGAGTTTACGCTGTTGAGTGTAGAAACAGCCCGAGGCGCACACTCTTCAAGCTTGTCTGTCTGCTGTGCTGAGAGCCATGGCAGGTTCCTTTTCTGCCCGCCCCCTCTGGAAAAGCTCGCCAACCCGCACTTTTTCCATGCCCAAGTCTTTTCTTGTCTCCTTCCTGTCCATTTATTGTCTCCTTTACCCACCTCCCTGCCGTTTGGACTTGGAAAACTCAACAGGTCCACCCACCCAAACTTTCCTGCGAGTTCTCATCAAGCATGAATTTAAATTTGAGAATAGATTATGTGCCTTAGCCTCTTTCCTTTTTTTTTTTTTTTTAATGATAAACAAGAGGCTTATGGTTTCTCTCTCCTCCGGGTTTTATCATTAAGATTAAGTAACCGCATTCTCAGGCTTGCCACTGTACAAACATCTTTTCAGTTGTGAGAGGAACAGACTCACATCTTCTTCACAAAGGATCTATTGAAAAATCAGAAAGCATGCTTCCAAGAGAGAAAGCTGGGGAGTGCTGGGGGGCGGGGAGAGGGGAGGGAGGCTCAGATGACAAAATGAATGTAATTGTTTACCCTTAAAATATATCTTTAGCTTGGCCACTGAAAAATCTCTTGGAACATTGTGTTTTGGTACAAGTTGTTACAGAGTTTGTCCAAAGTCATGAGTTGCTGGAGAAGGTTTCAGAAGCCCTGGCAATGGGTGGTGGCTTCTAGTGTGACTGGGAGTTGGTGTGATAGCCTTCACTGGGAGTTGGTGTGATAGCTCTCATTAGGAGTTGGTGTGATAGCTCTCATTGGGAGTTGGTGTGATAGCTCTCATATGGACTCCCACCTGCCATCACTTCTGGGATACATATGATGCTGAGAATTTCAGTGATGCTTATAGACTCACGAAAATGGTGTCCCCCGCCCTTGAAATAGATCCATGCAACTCCAGTCAGGGCTAGTCGTCGAGAAGAATCATTTCTACCCATCTATTGTCTGGCACTGTGGAGGGTTGGGAGCTCTCTATGGTCAGTCCATCCTCTGCAATGAGAGTGTATTATCTCTGGGGCATGGAGTTAACCAACCTCCTAACCCGTTCTAGGTTGCTTCAGCATGGTCTTCATTTGAGAGGCATGGGAATGACATCAGTCTAGGCAGAGAAATCCTCAGAAGTAGTGAACAAGCATCGCAAAGCTAAGCTGAGAAGAACTCCAATAGAGAGATCGTGGGAAACTATGGCCCCGCTAACATTAAGTGATGGAGGGAAAATTTCTCAGAGAAGCCATTCTTCAGTATCTCTTAATGGTTATAGCAGATTGGGCCCCATAAACAAGGCCAACCCATCCTGGAGCATCCTGGCACGCCTGTTGTGGTGGTGTACATCAGAGAAGAAATGTGCCCTTCTTGCAGGCTGTGGGGTTGCCTCTGATGTGAGGTGTAGACCCTTTCTTGGATGACCCTGTGGATTCCATGAGCCTGTTACCTCTGAGAAGAGAAGGCTCACACTGATCTCTCAGACAATCTCATAGAAGCCTAGAACTTTCTTAACTTGGGCAGGTGCGATCAATTAGGGTACCTCCTAACAAGATTATGTCTCAATCTATGAAGATGGCCACCTAGATGCTGGGGCAGGAAGCTCTGCCTAGCACACCTGGGTTGAATTCCAATTCCAGGACTCAATAGCTGTGTGCCACCATCTAGTTGATGGTTGTCCAACCCAATGACGGTACAACATGACCTTGTTATCTGCAAGTATGTTGGGGCACATTCCTAGTTATCCTGGCATGTATATTATCCATGACCCACAGGTCAGACACCTTGATTCAGTTGTGATCCTAATTTTTGCTACCCATAAAATGAAGTCAAAATAATATTCGTGTGGCTAGCTCTCTTTATAAGTGTTGAAGGGAAGACATGAAAATCCCTGGTATTAATAGTGACTTAATATGGTGGCTGCTATTGCTATTATAATGCCTAAGCAATATATGATGATAACCTGTGCCTGGGTATAACTTGGTGGAACAGCACTTACTAGTATGGATAAGGTCCTGGGTTCCACAGATACATAGCATAACTGATTTTCTCTCTGCCTTTCTACCCTTCCTCTACCTGCCTCAAGTCCTTATAACCCTACTTCAGAGCACCCGTCATCTTTATCTACCTCTTCCACACGGGGTCACCTTGATAGAAGCCAAGCCATCCTCTTGCTGGGTCTCTGAATAAAACACCTTTTCATCTTCTGCTCACTGTGCCTCACACGCACTGTCCAGGATGCTGCAGAGGGTACTGTAAATAACAGTAGCCCCCAAAACAAAGCTCTCTCACTCATTGTTCCAGGAGAGACAGGAGAGTCCCAGCAAGCCCTCTCATTCTGGTCTTTCCCAGGAAAAAGACCCTTTCTGAAAGAATGCTAATGTTTTGTCCAGGAAGATAATGGACTCTGTGTCTTTTATGGTGTCTTGGTGTGGAGCATAGTCTGGTCACCTGTATAGACGTCCCTTTTAGCCAGTGCAGCGCAGTTCACTCTTAGTAACTCTTAGGCACACTCCCTCAGGTACTCTGGGTTGTATTCCCGTTCATCTCCCCACTCGATTGAGTTCTACCCGGGACTGAACGCTCCACTGCTTGGATGGATGCTCAGTATGTGCCACTGTGCCATTGCCTTTTCTGGTACTGGCCTCTCTCCCCAAGGTCAATGGCTTCTGCAGTTTCACTTCAAGCCCCTCCTCCCACACTAACTTTTTTCTTTCTTACCAAAATTAACACCATAATATGAAAATCTTGGTCAGAACCTGATTGTTCCTCAAGCATCTTGTCCCCCATCAAAGGGATGATCTCCATTCTCCACAAGGTCACAGAGCACATGAGTATACATCTGGTTTCTGGTCTGTTTCTCTGGTGCCTAAATGCTGTTTTGGCATTTTCGCTGGTGTGGTCTCATTTCTGGAAAGGTGGGCAGCCTGTGCAGCCAGCTCTTCTGTACTCTTGTGCGCCTTAGCAAGTATGCACCTTCTCTCCTCACAAAGGGAAAAAGGCAATTCTCCCAGTCCATATTTGATGAAAGATTGCTTCCCATACTTCACAGGGAAGTTATATTTTCAATTTCTGGCTCAGAAGGGAAATGTCTGGCCAAGGCTTAGAATTTATCAAGCCCGGAATCAACTCAGAGATGTAATGAGGCCATTTGGGGTCAGCTCAGGTCCAAAGCCCCAGTGGAACAAACATGTTATTTCTTTTCTATGGCCACAAAGAAGCCCTGCTAATGGAAGAATAACGGTAATGTCTTTAACCGACCGTACACGCCAGCCTTATTATCTCTGCCCCTTACCTGTTCTGCTCCAACATTTATAGAAAATTTTTTTACACTTGAATTTTTAAAGATGGTTTAATACCGGGAGCATGCCTCTAAGCCAGCCAGGGAAGGTTTGAGATGCAGATACACCCTAAAGTCTCCCTGCTCCCTTCCTTAATTCTCAAAATTGAATCAGTTCCGGACATTATTATAATATCCTCCTCAGAGCTCTCTATAAATAGATGGATCATCATTTATTTCTCCTCTTAAGCACCATTTGCTAAATGTTTTGGCCCAAAAGTTCAGTCCTTCCATATTAATATGCACCAATTCAGGGGACGTTATGGCTACTCATTAGGATGAGACAGGGCAGGCATTGTTTTTTTTCCCCTCTGCTGACAGGGAAGGGAGGGCGTGTCACTTAATAAATATGAGGGCCCTTTCTTCTTTTGTGCAAAGTGTAAATGACAAGGCCTGCGATATATATTTCTCTGATGCCAGCCTGCTGCTTTTGGTCTTGAGAAAGAGAGGCGAGGCCCCAGGGAGGATTGCAGACTTGGTAAATATAAAATTATCTACCTCAGTTTTTTTTAAAAAAATAATAATAATAAAAAGGGAGAGAGAGTTGGCGAGTTGCCAGATTCCTTACATTACAGTAATAGATTTGCTGACCCCTGGCTTCCGCTGTAGAGAAATGTATTGAATATTTTATAATATCAGACCGAGGCACATCTAAAAACCTAGTGTTCTGAGCGTCATTATTCAACTAGAGATTTAGCAATGCCACAGTTATTTTCCAGCAGGCAATTTCTTGTACGATGATAATTTGCCAGCTCAGACAGTAATAAATCAAGGTTATAATGTCATTGATTTGTTAATTTTAACTTGGGTAGATTTTTAAGTCTCCCTTATTTTTTTTTCTTTCTTTTAAAGGAAGAAGGACAAGGGGTGGGGGGAATCGTGTTTTCACAGTGACTGAATTTAATAAGGATCTCTGTGATAGCAAAAGGCTCCCCTACTGTTTCTGCTTTGAGGTGGAAAAATGTTATTCTTGTATTATTCCTGGGGAAAAAAATAAAATAAAATCTCATGCTGCTCCAAATCTTATGCCTAGGAAAAGCTGGGATTTTTTTCCCCCCTTAATATGTGATGGCTTACCTAGTTCACATCCATTAGTGACATCGTAAATAAGCAGTTTGCTAATCTGAAATAGGAAATCTGGACAAGAAGAAAGACCCATTTATCTCCACAGCCTTCCATCTCTAACCTCAATGCAGACGGGAGGTAGGGGTTTGGGGGGGATCTGGACAGATTTACTAATGAGTATATTTCTTCTCTTTCTCTCTGCTTCTACCCACCCAAGACTCAGCCTACATTCTTTTGAGTTGCAGCACAATGAAAATATTTCTTCTGTGTAATGGATACATTTTTCACGGTGGGGGTGGGGTCATACATGTTTGCTTTTCATCTATACCATCTCAAAGCTGATTAAAATCTTCTCTGCCCTACAAATATTTGAGAATCAATCCTCTGAGAGGCACAGGCATGTTACATTACACTATATCCTTTTATAGGATACAGGCCTACATGGCTTCCTGTATTGGACAACGCTGATCTGAGAGAACTCTAATCTGTTTTTAACGATGACATGTGTGCATGGAACATTGAAACGTTCAGAAACCGATCGTAGCTTTTGTCCTCTGGTGCTGTAGAGAAAAGTTCTAATAATCAGATGATAAAGATCACATCCTGTGGGGGTAATTGGGCTGCACCAGGACAAAACTTACAAAAAAAAAAAAAAAAAAAAGACACTCAAGGAAGTCACAAGCGGAAGTCGCTGTACGAAACAGGGCTTGTTTATGTACTGTGTGGGAATGTGCCCTGTTCCTCAAAGCTCGTATTTCAACTATTTTTCTGTTTCACTGCTGCCTTTCTTGTTTTATTTTGGGAGCCTTTCTCTCTCCTTCTGAGCAACTCTAATTATATTTCAATGATTTAGAAGTGGGGAAAAACCACTCACTTAGTTGACCTACACACACACACACATGCACGCACACTCTCTGGAAGCCTTGAACAAGCAGAGCTTGTATTTGGATTGAGTTTTACCCTTAGTCATGCCTCTTCCCAGATACAAGAAACATTTAATTCCTGATTTCCTGCCTTCTGGCTTCAGGCCTCTGACCAGTAAAGTAAAGATATATTTTGTACTATTGGAGGCTTGCCCGCTGCTAAGTTGAGTCAAAATGAGAAAAGATGATAGGGGGCGGGCGGGGGGTGGGGTGGGAATGAAAATACTGCCCAGCCTCATGAACTTGCAAAATTGTAAGATAACTTCCAGGGATCCCTGGGTGACTCCCCAACCTGTTCTCTGTGTTCCTTCCTCCTCCTCCTCCTTCTCCTCCTCCTCCTCAAGAAAGAGAGTCTCTCGTGATGTCACCATCTCCATTAGACAAGGGAGCCAGGGGGAGGGAGGCACCACAAATGGCAAACGTTGGAATACCAGGGCTTCTGAGCTCCTTGGTTCCCATGGTAACAAAACAAAAGCACAACAAACCTATCTGTCCCAACAATAAAATGTGTTTTCATTAAAATCAATTTAAAATATTTTTCCAGCTCAAAATATTCAATGCATTTTTGCTCCTGGTTGGGGAAAAAAAATCCCTTACTTTCTGATATTGAAAAGGGGATCAAGTCTCAGGCTGAACAATGCAGAAAAGAGAGGAATTGGTGTATGTTGGGGGCTGGGAGGGAGGAGTTGGTGACTTCAGAGATGAGACAAAATAGATTCAAGTATGAACAAGACTGCTTTTTTTCCTCTCTCTCTTCTGCCTAGTTATGCTTTTCATTATATAAACACGTACTATAATATTATGGTGGGAAGCAGGTATTTGGCAACCATATATTATTTTAGTAAGTCTACATGAAGAGAGCCGTTTCCAGTTTTAGCAGCTGTAACGTGTTTAAACTTGGGCTGTAATGGGATCTGAAGATAACTCTCCCCCATGGGTTGTGTTGATCTTCGTGACTGGCTGAGTGCCACACAGAGGCCTCCACAGTATTACCCATGCCTCTTTGCACATGCCATGTCTGTGCATGCTCGCTAAACAGACCTGGGCCCTAAGATTCCATAAATCCACATTTGACTTTTTCTACAATGTGCTTGCTTTTGTTGGTGGTGTCTCAGATGTCTCCAAGTCTTAACTGAGAACCCCAGAACAGTGAGTGGTATGTATTTAAGTAGCTAATAGACAAATTGCATAATCAGAAACCAATTTTAAGATACTCAACAAATATTCCAAATCAAGATTCTTGGGGGCGGGGTGGAGTGGGGAGAAGAGGTTCGGGTATCTTAGCTTCAAAATAAAGGATTCCCAATATTTGAACAGATTGCTGTTTCTTCTAAGCCAAGTACATTTTCTTCATTGAGTCAACTTGTCGTATTTAAAACAAATTATGTTTGCTGTATTAAGGTTCACATTTTGAAGGCCGAGCCTTGTATTAATCCCACAGTGAGTCATTAATCATACCAAATGCATTAGAAAAACTTTAATCACTGGATTGTAATGCAACCCGTGCCTTTTAATTACATCAGCTCTTTCCTGGTTCAGATCAAGAGCTGCCTTGCAAAGGGAACAGATTAAAAACAGAGCTGTTTGATGTCTCTCTTTTTAGAGCAATTTTATGCACTTTGTTTTTAAAAGTTATGTAATTAAAATGTTCGGAATTTTTCAGTGCTCTGATTTTCCTTGCTGTGGTGGTTAGCTGGCTTCCTTCTGGCTAAGGCCCTTTCTAACTTGGCACCCCCCCCCCACAACCCCCCCCCCCAAAAAAAAACCAGACCTTCTCCTGGATGGAATTGCCTGTCCCATCAGGGCTACAGAATACATCTGTCTTGGCCAAACTGAGCATGCCTCCTCTTGACCTTTGACCTCCAGTGCTGGTCTTCAAGGTATAGCAGTGGAGAGGTGTCAAAGCCAGTATTATATATTGTATTTTTTCCCCATTGGTAAATATTTATTGAATGTGGGGTTGGGTTTCGTGAAAGCAATTCCTATCTACTGGGCCATGCATGGCAAGTCTACATGTTGAGGTAAATAAAAATGATAACTCTGACCAGAGATGCAAGCACATTCAAATTCCAGGTCTAACAGCTGCTGTGACCCTTAGGCTCATTGCTTAATCTTGGGAATGGTGGTGGTGGTGGTCATGCTGGTGGTGGTCGTTGTGGTGATGATGATGATGGTGATGACAATAATCCGAGAACATGTGGCATAGATTATATGGAATGATTTTTACCGTCTACCTAGCCTGTCTTAGAATAGAAGCTGGATGAGGTCAGAGGCTCAGAATATTTGGTTCATGGCTGTATTTCAGTATCTGGAGCAGTGCCTGGCACAGGGTGGATACTTGATAAGCATTTAACTTAACTGTAAGTGAACAGCAGCTGTCACTATTTTCCTGATGTCACCGGCAATCGGCCAAGTGCTAGCGGCCATTGTGACAATGTCAATCTTGGCTCCCTCCATTGGTGTTCTTGATGCATCAGCTCGCAGAACCAAAAGGACAGAAGTCTTCCAGAGAAGTATTTAGGAGACCAGATAAGCAAGTTTCACTAGTAGAGTAGATTACATCGAGTGAGTCTCTAGGGTGTATACATGACACAGGGATGTGGCCATTCAACAAGTTACTTATGGATGGCTTGGCTTTGCCTGGTTTCAGCAACCCATGGTCAGCCATCATTGAAAGACAATATTCATCTTATCTGTTGGAGAGTTATGTGTTAGTAACTTTTACTATTGTAGTAGGTTGTTCTAATTGTTCTATTTCATTAATTATAGCTACTAACCTCTTACTCTACTTAATTTATAAATTAAGCTTTATCAGATATTGAACCATAGGGAAAGACTAGGATATGGAGAGAGCTTGGTACTAACAACAGTCAGCATCTACAAGGAGCCTTAGAATGCATTGCTATAGATCGAGGATGGGGCTACTATGTAAGAGGAAACAAACTCCATACCAATGATGTCACTAAGCTCCATACCAATGACGTCACCAGAATTGGCCAACCGATGACACATCTCATCTGCCTTCCATTTAGGTTAATCCTGCCATACGAAAGATTTATTAAGGGAGAAGAAGATAAGCCTCTGCCGCCAATCAAACCTCGGAAACAGGAAAACAATACACAGGAAAATGAGAATAAAACAAAAGTCTCGGGAAACAAACGTATCAAACAGGAAATGGCCAAAAACAAGAAAGAAAAAGAGAACACCCCCAAACCCCAAGATACATCTGAGGTGAGTTGCTGCACCCCTTGGTGGTGCCAACCCTAGGGAACACACTTGGTGATTTCATAGCCAGGTTTTTAAGGTGTGACTTGGGGGAACTGGGGAGAGGGGAGGGAACAGGTGTCAGAGAGAACAAGGGTTAAAATCTCTGGGTTCCTCCTTGGGGTTTTTTCTCTAAAATTTTAAGGACATTCACTTCTCATTCAACAGCCTTGGATTGAGATCAATTTATCAACATCTTTGGTCTATATTGGTTATAGGGAGAGTACAAAGTGATTCCACAGAAACCGTTAATATCTCTCATTTTAATAGATAGTTTCTGGACCTTTGAAGTGAAGCTTCAACCCTCGTTTCTCAATAGAAAGCATGCCTAGTAGCATCCAGCCAACCAAGCAGGCTGATCTGGGCTCTGTTTCAACATGAATAATCAAAAATCCAGCTGCCCATTTGAAAAAAAAAAAAAAGACAAAACAAAACAGCAGTTACATTCAGAGACAGCATGTTCTAGGATTCAACCCCTGAGGGAATTTGGGTACCGATCTTCAGACTTACAATGAACATGTAAGAGAGAGTTTCATTAAATACCAGTTTAAGACACAGTCACATACACACAGAAAGAGACACAAACTCCCAGACGGTTCCTTCTTTAAAAGATGATATTAATACCTGGTTTTGCTGGAGACTAAACCTTGAACCTCAGGTTTTGCACATACTAGTGTAGTGTTCTACTGGTGAGCTGCAATCCTGCACAGTTGTTCACTTTTGGGTGAAAGACAGGGTCTCCATAAGTTGTTGAACCTGGCCTTGAACTCATCCTGCAGCACAGGCAGAACTTGAACTCACATCCTCCAGTCTCAGCCTGAGCCAGGCTGAATTTTACTAAGTTTCATGAATTTTAAGTTCTACATATTCTAAAAGGAATAAAATACAAGATGCTGCAGACTTGCAAACATTTGCAAATTTGCAACAACAACACAAATGGCCCAAAAGCAAGGAAATTCCATGTTAAGGCTCACATTCCATTCCTCTTGACTCTGGTGATTTATCACGGGGCTTTGGATTGCTGAGCTCTATTAGATACCAGATGCACAGCACAGCCAAGGCACCGGTGGATGCTTGGAGGACCGTGAGGCCGGCTGACTTTTGAACGGCTCCAACTGGGTGGGCAAACTGTAAAACTGAGTTTGTAAACTGCAGCAAGGATCCTTAGTCCACTCCCGGAGCCCCTTAGCTCAGGAGGTGACAATTTCCAAGAGCAGAGTGGGCAGCCTGGCTACAAAGAGTCCTTCGGATCTCCGAAAGCTGTGGCTCTCCCTGTTCTCAGCAAGGAAATTATTCCAGTGCCAGTGGTGCCCTTCCCTGGAGTGGGCTCTGGGCATCTGGAGCATCCAAGTCTGTCATGTGAAGTCTTGACATCTCCACCTCTTTGAAATCATATATACAGTAAGAACCAGGTCCAGCGACTCCACAGATCTCTATTACAAATTCAACATACCTGTGAGCCAGGTTTAGGAGTTGCATTTAATGCCATATTATAGGTTTTGATGTTTTCTACCTGACAACTGAAGGCAGTGGAGAAGAGGGAAGGAGTCTAGTCAAATCCACTCTCCTCGGGGATTACAAAGTACAGAGTGAGACCCAGGTAGTTCAGAAAGCACAATCTTTAGAGGAAAGAAATAAATGCTTTTTCTTTTATTGGCCTAACTTTCAAATCCCTCCCTAAACCAGGTTTATAGACAGATATGCAAGACTCCGTGATAGCTGAAGGCCAAGGTCAAAGAAACTTTGTTGAGTTGGGCAGTTTGCCTTTTACACTCTCCTATTTTTATGTCTCTTAATGTATAAGCTTAAGAATGGAATCTGAGCCGGGCGTGGTGGCACACGCCTTTAATCCCTGCACTGGGGAGGCAGAGGCAGGCGAATTTCTGAGTTCGAGGCCAGCCTAGTCTACAGAGTGAGTTCCAGGACAGCCAGGGATATACAGAGAAACCCTGTCTTGAAAAACCAAAAAAAAAAAAAAAAAAAAGAATGGAATCTGTGCTTAAAAAGGCAGTTACTATGCGAGAAGAGGGTCAGACTGTTGGGTATCACATATGCTTGGCAAGCAGGGTTATCTTCATGTACATTTGAGAAAAAAAATCCACAAAATGGGTATGAGTCCTTGAAAGTACTTTTTCCAAATATCCCCCAATCCAACATTTGAAAGTACTTTTTCCAAATATCCCCCAATCCAACATTTTAAAATCTTCCTCAAAGGTATGATTTACTCTGTAGTTTTGTCACAGCAGAAAAGGTACTAGTGATGTGACTGGGCCAAAGGAGGGGGGACCAACTCAATAATGTTTCGTGCCATTATTATTATGCAAAGGCTTGTCCATCAGCTGTCTCACAACACTTATAAAGTCAATGCTTTTATGACTCGATAGTAAATGGCTTAAATTATGTCCCAATCTACTACCAAAAAAAAAAAGTAGCCATTCCACTGACTGATTTATTTCAATAAGTAGAAAAGCTGTGTTGGAGGCAACAATTCTACCTGAATTATGTGAATTATTTCATTTGTGGCTTTGATAGCAATGAGTTTGGTGTGCCATAGAAGGACTTAGACTATCCTCTAACTCTGGATGCACGGATTTCCATCTGCTTATGTCTTTGGTATTTTAACAAGACCAACACCTTGTATTGTTCTACGAAACAACTAGTAATGTAACTATAGCTGGTTTCCAGTGGATCCCACTGAACTCCTTAGAAGGGGAGGTTATTAAGGAAACCAAGGAATAAACCTGTTTGTTACTGGCATGGGGTTGGTTCAATTTTTTGAGAGATGTTACCAAAAAAAAAAAAAAAACTTTCTAGGAAGCATCACAAAGTGCAAGTGCAACATGTAATTTAAAACCTATTTGGATAATTGACTGATTTGACAAGAAGACAACCTTAGAATTAAACTAAGTATCAGAACGGAACGATCTGCTATGTCAGGACGTCACTCTGCTGTTTTGATAGGTGTCTCATAAGGGGCTGAAGCGAACACGCTTATTTCCCTGAATGTCTCTGTAATTTAGATTTCTTTGTTTAGAGCCGTGATTGGGGAGTAATAAAACCTTACAGAAACTTGGTGAGTTGATTGACAAGCCTGGCTTCAAGGATAACTGCTGTGTGTGATACTCTGTTTCCTAATGAAGTGTGTCGGCGTGCATGGTTCTCTTCTAACTGTCTCCTACGATGTTTTTCCAGGTTTCATCAGAGCAAAGGAAGGAAGAAGAGACGTTAAACCACAAAAGCGCCCCCGAGCCTCTCCCTGCTCCTGAAGTAAAGGGGAAACCAGAAGGGCACAAGGATCTTGGAGCGAGGGCCCCAGTGTCCAGAGCAGACCCAGAAAAGGCCAATGAAACTGACCAAGGTTCCAACAGCGAGAAAGAGGCCGAGGAGATGGGAGATAAGGGCCTTGCCCCTCTGCTTCCAAGCCCTCCCTTGCCTCCTGAAAAAGATTCAGCTCCCACCCCTGGGGCTGGCAAACAGCCCCTTGCCTCTCCCAGCACCCAGATGGACTCAAAGCAAGAAGCCAAACCCTGCTGCTTTACAGAGAGCCCTGAGAAGGACCTCCAAGGAGCACCCTTCTCCAGCTTCTCTGCCACCAAGCCACCACTGACAAGCCAGAACGAGGCAGAGGAAGAGCAGCTTCCTGCCACGGCCAACTACATTGCCAACTGCACTGTGAAGGTGGACCAGCTGGGCAGTGACGACATCCACACTGCTCTCAAGCAGACCCCGAAGGTCCTTGTGGTCCAATCATTTGACATGTTCAAAGACAAAGACTTGACCGGCCCCATGAATGAGAACCACGGACTTAACTACACGCCCCTGCTTTACTCCCGGGGCAACCCTGGTATCATGTCCCCATTGGCTAAGAAAAAGCTTTTGTCTCAGGTGAGTGGGGCCAGCCTCTCCAGCAGCTATCCCTATGGCTCCCCGCCCCCTTTGATCAGCAAAAAGAAACTCATTGCCAGGGAAGACCTGTGCTCGGGTTTGTCCCAGGGCCACCACAGCCAAAGCTCTGACCACACGGCCGTCAGCCGGCCATCCGTAATCCAACATGTTCAGAGCTTCAAAAACAAGGCCTCCGAAGACAGAAAGAGCATCAACGACATCTTCAAGCACGACAAACTGAGCCGGTCCGATGCTCATCGATGTGGCTTCTCCAAGCACCAGCTCGGCTCCCTGGCAGACTCCTACATCCTCAAACAAGAGACACAGGAGGGCAAAGATAAACTGTTAGAGAAGAGAGCCGTCTCCCACGCCCATGTGCCCAGTTTCCTGGCCGACTTCTACTCATCCCCGCATCTCCATAGCCTCTACCGGCACACAGAGCACCATCTTCACAACGAACAGTCCTCCAAGTATGCCGCTAGGGACGCGTACCAGGAATCCGAAAACGGCGCCTTTCTTTCTCACAAGCACCCGGAGAAGATCCACGTCAATTATCTCGCATCTCTCCACCTGCAAGATAAGAAGGTGGCAGCGGCAGAAGCCTCTACCGATGATCAACCCACAGATCTGAGCCTTCCCAAGAACCCACATAAACTAACCAGCAAAGTCCTGGGCCTGGCCCACTCCACCTCGGGGTCCCAGGAGATCAAAGGCGCCTCCCAGTTCCAGGTCGTCAGCAACCAGAGTCGAGACTGTCATCCCAAAGCCTGCCGGGTATCGCCCATGACCATGTCGGGCCCTAAGAAATACCCTGAGTCACTTGCAAGGTCAGGAAAGCCTCACCAGGTGAGACTGGAGAACTTCAGGAAAATGGAAGGCATGGTCCATCCCATCCTGCACCGGAAGATGAGCCCGCAGAACATTGGAGCTGCGCGCCCCATAAAGCGCAGCCTGGAGGATTTAGATCTGGTGATCGCCGGGAAAAAGGCCAGGGCTGTGTCTCCCTTGGACCCAGCCAAGGAGGCTTCTGGGAAAGAAAAGGCCTCCGAACAGGAGAGCGAGGGCAACAAAGGCGCCTACGGTGGGCATTCTGGGGCTGCCTCAGAAGGGCACAAGCTCCCTCTCTCCACCCCTATCTTCCCGGGTTTGTATTCTGGGAGCCTGTGTAATTCAGGCCTCAACTCCAGGCTCCCGGCCGGGTACTCCCATTCTCTGCAGTACTTGAAGAACCAGACGGTGCTTTCTCCTCTCATGCAACCCCTGGCTTTCCACTCGCTCGTGATGCAGAGAGGAATTTTTACATCGCCGACAAATTCTCAGCAGCTGTACAGACACTTGGCCGCAGCCACCCCTGTAGGAAGTTCCTACGGGGACCTGTTGCACAACAGCATCTACCCATTAGCTGGTATCAACCCTCAGGCTGCCTTCCCATCTTCTCAGCTGTCATCCGTACACCCCAGCACAAAACTGTAAGCCTCGATTTGCCCAGCATCCCCAAATGGTGTGGTCCATTGCACCAACTCTTGGAGGGGCTGGCTTGCAAAGTTGGAAGTCAGTATTCCTTCTGATCTGGTTTCGCCCCAGCCATAGAGGTGTACATACCTACCTTTTCGGGGACAACCCTAGCCTGACTGACCAATTGTGACCTCTCCCTTCCAACACAGATGGCCTAGGGCCTGGGGGTCATTGTCTTTTCACGTTGGTCCTGTGAAGGTATCTGTGGTCTATCCTAGAAGAACGCAGAGGACCCCATCTGAGTTTGGATGGTAAGGAAGCAACTTGAGCATAAAGTTCTGGGGTGGGGGAGGCAGGCTTTTCAAAGGCAAGGGCAAGAAAGACTGGCACGGAATAGCCAGGGGATGCCCGTCTTTTTCATCAAACTCACCAAGTTCAATCAATGCAATGTATAGTAAAACTTAAAGAGACCTTTCATTCTGACACTATTAAACAATCCAGAGAAGGAAACACTGTTAAACTGTATATATTCGCTTCTTAAAGCTACCCGTATCACTGTTGGCTCACCTAATTTATATACAGGTAGTTGTGTTTCCCTCCCGGTTCCTTCTTGTTCCTGCCCTAGGGTTTTTTTTGTTTTGTTTTTGTTTTTTTTTGTTTTTTTTGGTTTGTGTATCTGTTTGTTTGTTTGTTTGTTTTTTAATTAAACAGCATCCCTTCTGTTTGTAGGTCTTTTGATTTGTTTTGTTCTGTTTGTAAGGCTGACTGATTCTTCTAGTTGTCAATGTGTATTCTATCAACCCCACCCCAGGCCCCGTCCCCGTCCCCACCACATCTTCTTTTGAGCAGCTTTGGGTGGTCAAGTTATTGTTTACAAATTGAAGCAACTGATTTTAGTGGAACAGACTGTAAAGAACCCCCCCCCCCCCCGGAGAACACAAGCTAGCTTAAAGCCTGTGCCTTTGTGGGTCTGCGCCTGGAGGATGCTGCCCCTCTTAAGTGGGATGGCTATCTGAAAGAGTTTAGATACTGCTTCCCCCGGCCAAATGCTTTGCTTTGAAGTATTGGATTATGTGAAAATGTTAAGCATTGCACTCACCTTATCTAGGCTGTGAACCCGTCCTACATACCAGAGAATTCAGAAAACAAAAAACTTGTTGGTGAAAAGCCACTGAGTGGACCCCACTTCATGGGCTGAGGAGAGGTTTCAGGAATTTCAAAACTTAGGACAAGAGCCAGGGTAACTCATGCCAGTGCTGGAACAGCACCTTTCAAATGGTCTGCAGAAAGGGGACTTGGGAAAGGGTAGTGTGTAACTCCCAAGGTCTGACCACTGGGCTACCCAGCCAGGCCTTGGCCCATCAAGGGACAGAGTGATTGCCATCATCAGATGGCTTCTTGGGTTTCCTAGTAAGATTCTCCCAAGGAGACATCTTTGAGGAATAATTGGATGACCTGTTTGTGAAAGAAAGCCATCTTCTTGGGTGTCTAGGGCCTGGGTTTGATGAGTATTTGTCCCCGTAAAGTGGTTTGTATCAAGTTTTTCACCACGTGGCCATGCTATCTGCTTTGGAGGTCTTTTGACTGGCACTCTTTGCCAACGATTCCATTTGCTCCCAAAGCACAAAATTTGCTCCGTGTAGCACGTGCATCCTTAGAATGGATTCTCGTTCCCATCCGCACCCAACCCTGATGAAAGCTTCTTTGATGAAGTCCGCAGCCCTCTGCCCTCTTCTCCACTAACGCCAGTAGACTATAGGACCATAGTTAACTCTCTCTCTCTTTTTTTTACCTCTGACATATTTAAGTCTATGAAACTTGATGACGGTTTTCAACATCTCTGAATAGGTAACTGAACTACAAAAATAATCAAAACCAGTGACCGTGAATCTACGGCTCTTAACGCAAAGCCATGCATGCCATTCGTTCTTATTGAAATGTCCTCATGATATGAAGCCAAATAGTCCATGTAGTAACATGCTATCCAAAGGTGGAAACAAAAGAATGTAGCGACCCAGTGTTAAGAGTTCCATTCGCTTCAATTAATTATTTACCTTCCTGTGGAATAATATATATAAATATATATTATATATTTAATAGGACCATAGATAGATTAGTATAACTTAGCTCATAAATGTGCACATGCAGAATATTCTGCTGTTGTTGCACAAGAAAAAGGGTGTGTGTGTTGGGGGTGGGTCTCAATTCCAGCCAGCATGATACTGGCCAGGACACAGTATGAAAAAGTGACGCTAGATTGAATAGCCACAGAATCAGAAGAGGAGAAAAGGAACCAGGGATTCTGTAGCAGACATGGGCTGGATCCATACACGGTCCCTGTGAGTTCATTTCTCAATGCAAAACGGCGATGTCTGTCCCCACACAAAAAAACCCACCACCACCACAAGCTCACCCATTTGTAAGATGGGGCGACTGATTTCCTCAGTGCGGTGATTTGTGATGTGTTCGCCAAGTAGGAATTCAATCACGCCATTTTCAAACAATGTCAACATATCCAGCTATTTTTTTTTTCTCATCTCTTCTGAGAGGAGACTCACTATTTCTGTTGTAGGGAGCTCGGACCCTCCGTGAAACATCAGGACCAATGCAAAGACCTGGGGGCCGGGGAGGGGGGGTTACTCTCCCAGTAGAAGTAGTGTGTTATTTGTTTTCAAACTCCAAACGGAGATCTTGGAGATCTTTCAAAAAGACCATTGAATTTCTCATTGGCTGAGAAGGACATTTTTTAAAAGTCTTAAATCTGGCTTTGTTTGCATTGTTTGAGTTCAAGGGGCCTTATTATTGAATGGCATTGCACAAGCCTTTCTTTTTTGCAAGCAAACCATTGTTATTAGTTGTTCTGTAAAGGAAATTGTGGAATCCAATTGGCACTGGAGTCCTAAATCCATTTACCAAGTGTGGCTTCCGAGAAATGTTGTAATTCAAAATGTATCAAGCCCGTGAATTTGTTGGGGATTTGGAGATTCTAAATAATATTTAAAAAGATGTCATCTCTAGGCAACTTCGGGGGTCTCACTTTTGGAAATTCAACTTAAAAATAAAGTAGAAAGTAAAAATAAAAATACCACAACAGCCCAACCAAGTGTTAAGCTTAAAGTATTTTTTTCTTAGTAACTGATTCAAACATGTAGCGTTTGCCACAGGTCAGACTGGTTCATTTCCTAGCTAGAAGCTCCCGGCTTTACTTGTTCAACAGGACATCGACAGAAGGGTTTGTCTCAGTGTTGAGCTCACACAGCTTTGCCCTCTGGTGCATGACTCCTTGGGTCCTGTATTTCACTGTGTCGGTGTGTCTGATGGAAGTTTCAAGGTGGTCCCACGAAATATATTTTATGTAGTGTGCCTTCAAAGAGAACCATTTATCTCTCTTCTCGTGTTGTCCCACTAAGTCACATTTGGTGGTGGCCAGCCAAGTCCCGTGTGGTCTAGTCTGACTTATTATCCCGGGCTGAGAAAGGAACGGGAATGGTTTTGCCCCAGTGAGACCCACACCGCTGGAGCAGGGACTTTGAGCATCTCCGCTCCGGTGTTGACTGTTGATGTATTTGATATTCTGCTTATCTCCCAATGGCGGAAAGAACTCTGAAAAAAAAATAGCAGCGTAATCTCTTGGCTGTTTATACTTTTTTAAACTTCCCTGTGTTGTAAATATTGTACACTCTGAGTAACCCCAGCTATGTAACCTTGATGCTCTGTAAGGTGATATTTGTATATAGCAACCTGGCCCAGTGATGTTATATAATTTCCCAATGGAGAGGTTATTGAGTAGCCTTGGCCTCTAGTTTTAAACACTACCAGAAGAATGCTGAGCCAACTATAAACACTCAATTTTTGTATGTTTTCCAAATTGTACTTATTACCGCTTTTGATACTGTATTCTGTCTGTGCCAATGGTTTCCCAATCACATAGCAGGCAAGAGATATTTTGTACTTTTTGATCCACTGTAATATTTAATAAAAAATGTTACTATCTGTTTCCTTTGGGAGTGTCTGTCTCTTATTCCTGGGGAGCTTTGTGGCCAGAGCAAAGGACTTCCAGTCTCTGCTTTCCAAATTGGAGATGGTAATGTTGATAATGAGCGTAGCTTATTGGGGACCTACTAGAAGCTTCCTTCGCCTATGAATGGTTATGGCTGATTTACTAATGAGAAAATTATAGTTTAGAAAGGTTTTCACTTGCCAAAGAGTGTCTGACTAACAAATGATAGAGTCAAGATTTGAACTTGGCTAGGGAGGGTGGAGGAGGGACAGGAGGAGGAGGGCAGGCAGGATGCTAAATGTCTCCCATTTCCTAAGCTGCCAGGTCACATAAAGTTACTGTTTGTTGAGTTAGTCAACAAATGTACCTAGATACCTCCATTGCCAGGGCTTTGCTGTTTGGAACTGGGAACACAATGGAAATGGAAAGAGGCTCCCAGTGGAGCCTAAAAGTCTCACTGGAAAGAAGTCATTTACCCTTATAAGGTTAACAGCCCAAGGTGACCTCGTTCTGGGGGAGGAGTCTGATGACTAATGTGATACCTAAGAGGAAGTCACCACTGAACGGATAAGCGTGAGTTAGCTAGAGTGGACTGGGAGAGGGTAATTTAAGCATCAGAGAGCACATATTTAAAGGCCCCGAAGCAGGAATGAGTTGAATTTACAGTAATTGAACAGGGTCTGAGGGTGATAGCTTACAGGGCATGATTAACAGACAACAATGAATGAATGTGGTTAGGTGAGGTTAAAGTATGGTGGAGACCATCTAAGTAGGCCAGATTGAGCCTCTGGTCATTGTCCTGACCAAAAGAAGAGGTTTAAGCAGGGAGACCACCGAGTTAGGTTGTCCACACTGACATCATTCACAAAGAGCTGCCGAGTGGAGACAGGCAGAGTGCAGCCTAACATAGAAGTGGCAGACGTTTTGGGTGGTAGACTGGATGGCCACATCCCTGAGGGACTTGGAAGAAAGAGCACAGGGGTTGAAAATGCAGGAACTTGACGTCGGTATCAATAGCGTCCATTGGGTAGAGATGATAAAGATGTTGGGTCTTTCCCCGAAAGCCTGTGGGCTCGCCCCTGGCCCAACTCAACTTGCCAGCAGTCGAAATGAGGCATCCGTGACGCAGACCGACGGATTCCTTTCCTGAGGAGTCTCGGAGATAAGGCAGGAAGGGCAGGAATGGGGTCAGGGGAGGATTCCGGTGACAGTTGAGGCTTGAGGCCATATCACATCATCGGGATAGGCTTTGAGTAGACCGGAGAAATCAATTTGGAGGCAAGCATGCATGCCACTACAACAATGGACGTGTGGGACAGGGGCTTGGGGGGAGCATCCATTTAGATAAAAAGATAATCCAGGACCCCTTTTCTCATTAGAATAGACTCTCCAATGGACTACAAGGCCAGCAAGAGTCGTGACAACATAGCTGTGCTTCCCACCCTCTCCTCCCTGACTGCCATCCCTTTTCTAACGGGAAGGACCCTTAGCCCCATGGTCCTCTGACCATGACTTTGACCCACGTCTATCTCATCCTGTACTGTGGCTTGGTTGCATACAGCAGAAGGATATCTATCCCTCTGCACCACACTGAGCCTCTGTAGATGAGATTCAAGCACAACAGGAAACTTCATGATTTTTTTTTTTTTAAATCAGGTTTGCTTGGTAAATGTTGTCAGAACGGGACAATACCTTTGGTAAAGATTCACTTGGGGCACAAAAGCAATGAAAATACCTAATGATACATTCCAGGAAAACGGCCAAAGAGAACAAATGTTTTACAGCTGATAGCGATCAGGGTCTGAGTGGTTATTTACAGTAAGCCTAAGTGGAGAGGAAGAGCTGGAAATGACCAGTGGTCAGGAGTGGGGTAAGAGAAGAGAGAGCCATAAGGTTGATCTACAAAAATATAAATAAATAAATAAATAAATAAATAAATAAATAGATAGATAGATAGATAGATAGATAGATAGATAGATAGATAGATAGATAGATAGATAAATGAATTGCATTAATTTGTGCTACATGGATTCAGAATTCCTGAATTCAAGGACCTCTGGGCAAGTTACCAGAATTAACATTGTGAAGCATCTGTTGAAATAGCAGACTATTTTTAATCATGTTTTTCCAGGGCCACAGGCATCCAGCCAGCTGCCTCGTGTATAGGTCAGAACCACAGGCATTCAGCCAGCCACCTCGTGGTCACTCAGGTCTCTTCTCAGAATCCCCACTGCATTCATTGTTACTGACTCGCTGTGGGATCCAACTGTCCAGTATAACTTCCCGGGGGTGGGGTGGTAGAAATGTTTATGGAAGTCTTTTCCAATATCATGTCTCACGGCCAGTGTGGTGACTGAGCCCCTAAAATGTGCCCACTGTGACAAGGGAACTGAGTGCTGAATTCTGTCCGTTACATTTGAGGAGCCACATGTAGCGGGATATCAAACGGGACAATGAAGATCTAGAAAAGCCAGATGGCCAATCTGTCTTTGGCTACACTAACTGCAGATATTCCGTGTCTCCCCAACACAGTAAAGCAATGACACTGTGCCTCTCCTTCCCCATCCCCCCCAAAAAAGAAAGAAGAAATTAATTCATGAATGGTGATGCTCTATTTCATTGTGGATTTACACACTGCAGGAGTTAAATTCTCACTTAAGGAGTAAGTCAGTCACTGAACAAGCAACCACTAGGAGGTGCTCACGGGTATGGCCTCTGGCTCCAGCCCGACTTTTTTGGTTAAATCTAATGATGGGAAGAATAAACTCAGTTTTCAGAAAGTCTGTAACGTGCTAGATACAGCCACATTCAAGTCACCCTACTTCATTCTATGGCAGCTTATCATTCACTGTAGAGCCGAGAGAACCGCCAACATGAGATAGATTGCCCGGTAGCAAGGCCCTCGGGGTGGGGCACAGCATCTTGTATAGTTAAGTCTACTGACAACCATGTTTTGGTGTTTTTTTCAAGCCTGGGCCTGTCACTTCACTGATGCAGTGACGACTGGAGTAATTAATGATCTGACCATGCACACTACCCGCACTGCTTAAAACGTTGCTTTGGTTTGGTTTGGTTTTGGATTGGGGGAGGGGCAGAGGTCTCCATTCATCATTAGCCCTCATAGAAATCCACGACATAAGTACGATACTTATTTCCACAAAAATGAAAAGTAAACAAATGGTAAACATGACATGTATCTGTACTTGACAACTGTGAAAAAACAAGGCATTATTGAGATCTTGCTAACCTGTCAGGATGAGACATGCGGCCCTGTCGTGGTGGCTAAGCCTTCATCCGGTCATTTTGTCTAGACTCTTCTCCATCATCCCCCTCTTCAGCCCTAAAATTCCCCAAACTGAATCCTCCCAAAACCTCCAGGTCTCAGCCTTTTAAGGCAATTTGAGAATTAATGAGACAAAAAAGAGGAAAAACAATACAAGGAGAGGTTCTCAATAAATAGTGTTAGCAAAGAAAACAGAGCCAACGGATGGTTTAATTTATTAGAATCAAGCTTAGAGAACTGGGATTTTTAAAACATATTTTTTTTCCTAAGGTGGGGAAAAAAACTAACAAAATGTTCTGAAGCCCATAGAATTAAAGATTTGCTTGGCACGCAAATATTTCCTGTCCAAAAAGCACCAGGTTTGTATAGTTTTAGAACCGTTTCAAAGAACTGAAGACTAGGAATGGGTAAAGCGTTCTTTATGAGTTCTCTGTCATCTTATTGCCAAGATGCAGAAAGCTTAGTAAGATCCCGGCTACAAAGGCAGATGTTTTCACAGGTATATACATTCAGACAGATGCACTCATGTTTACATAAATAGATGAAATTATATACACAAATTATTTATTCAAACTATATTAAAATAATATTAAACCGTGCCCAAGAAAAGCTTATTCCAGACATATCAGGATAGTAGGAACTAAATTTTTTACTAACAAAATAATATACAGAATAAAATCCCATCTGGAATAAAATTAGGTTGAGCCCATATGTCAAGCAATGGACAGATGAACTCTTAGTGGAATTTCTGGCTGAAAAGATTTTAAAGAAAACACTAGGATAAATTCCTAACTCTCCTAGGGGAAAAGGCACCCTAACCACTACTCAGGATTTCCATGCTGAACCGGCTTGCTCTATACAGTCTCCATTTGGAAAAGCAAATTCCAAGTGTTCATTTTATTGGGAAAATAAGTGCATGGGCCTTCACCCAAAGGCTTCATTTCATTTACAAAGCGCCTCTAGGGGATCACCAAGGAAGCAGGCAGAGGTGATAAGAAGTACAGACATAGAGCATTGCAACTGAATGAGTTTGGACAAATATATTCACCTACATAGACCCACCCCTCCAGGTCCCCAGGGGATTGTTTTTAGAACCTCCTCCACCCTAGGATGCTCAAACTGACAGATAATCAGGAGTCTAGTACAAACAGCTCAGTATTTGTAAATCACTACATATGCCCTCCTGCACACTTGAAATAATCACTAAGTGACTTTTTAAAATGTATTCATTTTTAACTCTGTGTATGTGTGTGTGAAGGGTGTTTACATGTGAGTGCCAGTACCCACGGAGGCCAGAGGAGGGCATCCGGTTCCCCTGGAGCTGGAGTCAGTCTTAGAATCTACCTGACCTGGGTGCTGGGAAGTAATCACAAGTGCTGTTCTTAATTGCTGAGCCATCTTGCCAGCCCATCTAGATTACTTATAATATCAAATATAACATAATGCTATGTAAAATTGCCATTTCTCCGTGTTGCTTAGGGAAAAAATACAAAATAATAACAATAACAACAACAATAATAATATAATCTTTTCATGTCTGGTAGAGGCTCATTGATTTTCTTTGCAAATACTTTAATCCCATTTGTTTAAACAGCACATCAATAAAAGTAAAACCAGATCTTTTTGGAATGCTTAGAAATGAAGAAACAAAGTGGGTAATATTTTGAATAATGTGATTACTCATCTGAAAAAAATGCAAAAGTATTTGCAGATACATTACTGTAAGGAACAGGAGGGCTCAGTACACTTGAGTAATTCAAGATTAAAATGTCTGTAATACTTTTAGCTGCCAACCACAGCTAAAGTGATATATTTTTTTTCCATTAAGGACAGCAATAAGACCAAAATGTTTCTATGAATTAAATCTAACAAAATGAGTTTGAAAGTAATTTGGCAAAATGGAGTGCAGATGTGTTTCATGAGTCTGGAATCTGAGAAAGAACACGTTTGGGTCCCCCTGAACCCTCACACTCCCAAGGAGTGTGTACGGATGTCAGTTGTAGTATGGCTTTCCACACAGCGGAACACAGACAGAGAATAACACAAAAACTTCTCAGTGCTCAGTGGAAAACTTAGAAGTGCAGTAACAGGCAATAGGCAAGTGTTTAAAATATCCAAGTAGCACTGTGAGAAACTGTCAAAAAGTTAGAGTGCAGTGAAAACAGATGCACTTCTAGAACACTCGCAGTGCCAGTAATAGTTCATAACACAGGGCTGAGTGAGCTTGCTATGAAAGCAAGAGGACCCAAGTCCAAATCCCCAGCACCTTTATAAGAAGACTGGCATGGCCACAAAAATGGCTGTAACCCAGTGGGTGAGGAGCAAACGAGCAAGGTTCAGTGAGAGACTCCATCTGGAAGAAATAATGTGGAGGGTGACAGAGGAAGACGCGCAAAATTGTCATCTGGCCTCTACATATGCATTATAGATGTATACATATACATAAGCACACGTGCATGTGCACACACACATACACACACAAACATTTAAAAAAGAGAGATTAAAAACAAAGTAGTAAGAGATGTGCTAATATACTGTCTATGGATATGTTTAAGGAAAATATAGAAACATAAATAGAAAGACATGGTAGTCTAAACCAAGAGGAAGGGAGGCAATTCTTGTAGAAGAGAAGGTGATGTATATACACATGGGTTTTTATACATCTAGATATAATTTATATACATATATGTACGTATGTACACATACATATATGAATATATATACATATATTCATATACACATATAGTCACATATATATTATATATATTTATGTATACACACATGCACGTGCACACACACACATATATCCACACAGTAACCGACATCTGTATACACTCCTCGGGAGTGTGATGGCTCAGAGGGACCCAAACATCTTCTTTCTCAGATTCCAGCCACATAAAACACATCTGCACTCCATTTTGCCAAATTACTTTCAAAATTATTTTGTTAGATTTAATTTATAGATACATTTTAGTCTTACTGAGGTCCTTAATGGAAAAAAATTAAAATCACTTTGGATAGGGTGGGCAGCTGAAAGCATTACAGTCATCAGGATTTTATCTTAATATTTAATATTTACCGTTAATATTTAATTTAATCTTAATATTTAATATTTATGTGCGGATATATAAATATATAACTAATATTTTAATTTTCCTTATGTGTATGGGTATTTTGCCTATTTATATATCCTGGATTTCGATGTCTAAGGGTATGAGTATATCCAGAGGGTACAGCCAATGAGGGGCAGTCGTCACAAAGAGCAAGGGGAGACCGCCATGACAGCTGGGGTTCAGGGGAGGCTCTTTGAAAAACGTGACTGTTTAGCAGAGACTAGGAAAATGATGACTAGGAAAAGAAGATCCATGAAATCCCACAGACAAGATAGAGCATGGTGTTCTAGGAACTGAGAACCCAGAGGGCTGTGGTCAGGAAGGGGAAGTAAGGCTTTTGGAAGAAGTACAGACTTGCTGGGCAAAACGCAATGACTCGACAATTCTCACCCTTGTGGAATCATTTAATGGAGTGTGCTAGGCCCAGGAAACACAAGAGCTCTGAAAGACTAGCAGTAAGGAACAATCAGAACACTGAACAAGGAGACAAATTAGAAAAATATAGACACACACACACACACATACTTACTCATACTTACACATACACAAACACGTACATACACATACTCACATACACACACAAAAACATACACAGATATGTACACACATTCACAGATACATACATATTCACATACATATGCACACACATGCATACATACATACATACATACATACATACATACATATACGTATACACACATACATACACATTCACATATGCACACACATATGCACACACACACAGATGAGTGGCTTTCTTAAATCTCAAAACTGTGCAAAAGATCTTACCCAAAATACCAACCTAAAGAATCCAGGAGGGCAATGTAAGATGTAGCTTGCAGAGTGCTCATTATAAAGACTTTCATAAAGTATAAACAGACCCCTGAAGGCCTTCAGTTGAAGGACAAACTGCAGCCCGATAGGGAAACACCATTTCCCCATAAATTAATGTTTAAGTTGAATGAAATTCCAATAGAAGTAGCCATTTTTCACATCTTGGTGCAAATTAAAATAATATTAAGTTCATTTATAAAACCAATTATGAAGATTAATCTGGAACATTCTTGAAAATGAAATATAATATAAAGAATTATCCCAGCTTGACAGCTAAGACTGGTTTAAAGCTCCAGTCATGAAAATAGTTTAGACTAGAAAAAAAGTAGACCGAGAAATAAGAATGAAGACTCCATTTAATGAAACCAGGTCCATCTGAGTATTAATATGAGAAAGGGAGACATTTTAAAAACAGTAGGAAAAGGAGATTCCTCAGTTAATGAGGCCGGATCAATAGCTCATTAAGAGAGGAAAAATTAAGTTGGATTTCTGCTTCATTCAATACACTAACACTGAGTCCCAGTGGATCAAAGATTTAAATACAAAAAGCAGTGAAGGAACCAAAAAAAAGAGCCCCAGAAATTCAATCCCAAACAACACAAACCAAAAAAAGTATTTTAAAAAAATCATAGAAGCTTGGAAAAGTGAATAGTTGTTTTTATGCTCCTGGAATAAGGAATCTTTTGGGGGAAGGGCTGGACACATAGACACCCCAAAGACAAAGATCAATGTTCTATTACCTAAAAACCGCTCTTGGAGTTGTGATCTGTGTGCTCTAAACCAAGAGAAGAGAAAAGGGACTGGTTAGGAAACTTCATAAGTCACACGACAGGAGAGTGGACAGACTGTCTCTCTCCTAAGAAAAATTGCATGCAAATAACATAGAGAATTGGTCATAAGTCCAATATGGAGAAAAGGGATGAAGCATACAGACAGCAGATTGCTAAACGGTAAAAACAGAAAGCAATCAGTAATTACAGAAGCCACCAAACAGCAAGCAGAGACTTAAAAACAAAACAACAAAACCCCCTTCAGACTTAAAGAAACTAAGTGACAGGCCCTTTTCTCAAGCATGTATGAAGAACAATTAGACTTGGCTGAGGCCAAAGTGGCAGACAGCGTCATCGCTGGAAGGTAATCAGAGAAAGTCCATTTAATTTTAAAGGTACCCATTTCTGTAGTCATGCTCACTCTGCTGGGAACTTTCCTATATAGATACTGACGCTGATCAAGGGATATGTACAAGTGTGTGCACGAAAGCACTGCCGGTCTAAACCCAAAGAAAAACAACACACAAAAAGACACTGGTTGTGTAATGTAGGATGCTCCCTTATGGAGAATTAGCATTGAGGTCTGAGAGGTAGGTTGCTGTCAGGGGTGGGGAGGGGGAACCCACGACTGGCTCCCAGCACCTACACGGTGGTCCCATTTCTAGGGAATCCGACACCCTCTTCTGACCTCCTCAGGCACCAAGCAAAGCCATGAAGCACAGACATACATGCAGGCAAAACATTCATATTCATAAAATAAATCTTTAAAACAGTTTTTCAAGGGTTACTATTCAGATGGGAGAAAGAATGAAGCGCTTTTGTGCACAGAGAGGGGGAGAAGAAGGGTATGGCTGTGCATATGGACTCCTCTCTTTCTGGCCAGTATTATAGGAAACAGTAGATAGATATTCACACAGGCATAGGTAGGTCAATCATGAAAGCTATCAGTGGGTTCCTTCGGGCACAGAGTTGGGGACTGTCATTTTTATATCTATTAAAGTCCTTGTTCTATCATTGGGTATTTTGCTATTATTTTTATTGTATGTATGTGAGTGTTTTACCTGCATGTAGTGATGGGCACCATGTGTGTCTGGTGCCCTTGTAGGTCAGAAGAAGGAGTTAGATCGCCCAGGATGTGCAGCTACAGATGTGGGCAGCAGCTGGGTGCTGGGAACCAAACCTGCATCTTGTGCAAGATTGGCACATGCTTGCAACTGCCTCGCCATTTCTCACTCTCCACTATTTGACACTTTTAAGTGTATAAACTCGTCACTTATTGAAACGTGAGGATGGATGGGCTGCTGAAGAGATGGCTCAGCGAGGAAAGCGCCTGCCTCACAAGCCGAGGACCTGAGCTCATATCCTCAGCACTGATGTAGGTGCAGGGTGGGCATGGCCACCAGCCTGTAATCCCAGCACTTGAGAAGCAGAGAAGGGGGTCCCTGAGAATCTGGCTAACTACACTAGCCAGCTAGGCAAGCTCAGGGCTCAACCGAAAGACCCTGCCTCAATATTGAAGGAAGAAGTGCTCCAAGAAGACTATTGGTGTCAAGTCTGGCTCCATACATACAGACATATATATGCTCAGACACCCAAACATACAGGTGAGATCATACACACACACACACACACACACACACACACACACACAAGTCCATACACATGCAAATGTGCATGCATGCACACACATACACAGACACACATACACAGAGATACACACACACATACAGACATATATATGCTCAGACACCCAAACATACAGGTGAGGTCATACACACACACACACACAAGTCCATACACATGCAAATGTGCATGCATGCACACACACACATACACAGACACACACACACAGAGATACACAAACACATACAGGTGAGTCCATACACATGCAAGCACATACACACACAGATACACATACCATAAACACATACATGTGCAAAAGAAACACATGAAAATAAATTGCCTTGGTAGTGGAAGGATGTACTTTCTTTAAATAAATCCCCATAGCTTTTAAAGAGTTGAGGTGGGAGGCTGGAGAGATGGCTTCATAGTACAGAGACCGCACTACTCTTTCAGAGGACCCAAGCTTGGTTTCTAGCACCCATATGCAACTCCAGCTTCTTATGACCTCCGTAAGCACCTACATTCACACACATACACACATAGGTGAGTCCATATTCACACAAACATGTGTGTGCACTGGTGGACATGTGAGAGCACATGCTCTTGCTCTCTCTCTCTCATACACACACACACTAATTTTAAAGAAATACCAGAAATATATTGTCTAAGAGAAATAGCATTGCAATAGCCCGGAGGACCTTTCCAGGGTCCCTCAGGTATATCGAGAGCAGAGATTTTCTTGAGTCTTATAGATTTCCCCACTTGCCTCCTGTGAGATGCACCCCACTCCCCTTGCCCCATACACAGCAATCAGGAGAGTTAAAACAAAGAAAAGGAAATCAGGCTCTAAAAAGAGTATCGTGACAGTTTGTACACGCATTTCCTCTCCACAGATAAAACGGAGGGTGATGACAAAGCCAGATACAGGCTCACCTCCTGCCTTCTTCCCCATCTGTTGATCTGCCCTGACTGAGACTGCTCACACTAACCCACCCTTCCTCCACTCAGGCAAGCTCCAGGGTCCTAAACACCTCAGGCTTTGGGCTAGATGCCAGGTCATCAGGCATGTGTTTTATCGTCCTGCCTGGGTCTTCTCCTCCTTCGCTGCCTGCATCACAGACTCTTCTTGTTGCTTCCAGGGAAGTTTATTCTGTCCATACTGGGCCATGCTCCTGTACCGGTCCAGTGCACCATGTGGGGTACAACACAGCCGATACACCTGGAGATGCTGCCAGCTGCTTTCAAGACCCTATGACGACAATTAAGCAATGGCATGAAAAAGGAAGGTGAAGGGAAAAAAACTCAAGCAAGAGTGTGAGAAGGAATGGACGCTGGTGGATGAATACAGACCCGTTATCACATAGCAAAGCACTGTGTATGTCCTACTCCCCACTCTGGAACTGTAAGTGTGCCTGGCACTTTCCCTTAACTTTTCTGAGCCTCTGTCTTCATGAGTAAAAACAGCGTTCCCCACATCTTCTCCCACATACATTGAGCTCTCGAGAGCAGAAGAGTGACTGGAAATAGGAATTTCCCCCAAACTCAATGGCGCTCTGAGAAATCTTTCCTTGAGGATATAGAAGACATGGAAGATGTGAGTTTTAGTTGGAACAGAACAAGATGAGGCTGAGCCTCATTTAGGAATAGACATGGGAGCACATGGGTAAATGGTAACAGAAGGGGCCATAGGCAAATCCCGGCCTGAGAGAGTTAGAAAATTCTCAACATAGAAAAGGAAAGAACCAACCTCATTAACACTTTCCTTCCTCCCCACCTTTCTTCTGTAGAGCAAAACTTTCAAATCTGTGCTGGGGAGAGCAGGTATAACTTGGTCTGACTCAGAGCATGTGGGTCTAGGGCCTGCCCTCTCAAGGATCTCATCCATAGAACCTGGGAAGAAAATGTCTGCATACTTCCTCCCCCTATAGAATGTAAAAGTATCCTAGTATAAGCAATGGGTTTCTAGAGTTCAGGAGCCCTTGGTTATGCCTGAGGCCAACTCAGGGATGTCTCCTAATGTCTTAGTTTGTTTTTCTGAAGCTGTAATCAAACACTCTGAGCAAAGCAACTTAATGGAGAAAGAAAGAGCTATTTCCATCACTGGGGGAATTCAGTGCAATGGGGGCTAGAGGGAGCTGGTCACAACACATCCATAATCAGAAACAGAGAGCAGAGAATGGATGAAGAGCTGCTAGGTCCTCACTTGCTCTCTCCATTAAATACAGCTCAGGACCCGAGAATGGTCCACTCACAGTGAAGATGGCTATGCCCATGCCAATCAACGCAATCAAGACAATTCCGCACAGGAGTTCGCAGAGGATAGCCTTAGGGTAGACAATCCCTCACAGGTATGTGATGAGACCTGCTTCCTCGGCATCCAGCAGACAATATTAACCACCACACTAACTTCTCCACCTTTCGGTTTTCTCATTTTTAATGTCAGATTGTGTGGGAGGGGCAGGAGGTAGGAGGGGAAAGATTTACACGTGTTTGTGTGGCATAGGGAGGGTCTGTGGAGACTCTCCCTACATCAGGCAAGGGCTTAGCCACTGGCAATATCATCATGACTGAAATAGATGACATTTGACTTCCTGAAGAGAGAGTCGGACAATAGGTGAGAAAAGTAGTGGATAATTTTAGAAAACGAGAGAGGTTGTGGCTAAGAAGCCACCAGTAGGCCAAAGAGTAGAGTCCAAAGGGAGAAAGCTAACTGAAAGAAAGGGGCGAGCTGTCCTGCAGAGGATAGGCTTCATTCTCAGCAGAAGAGAGGAACCAGCTGCTTCCCTTCCCAGCAGGGCTCCCAACCAAGCCCTTATCTGGGACCTAAGCCTCAACAATGCTGCAAACATAGCTCCTAAAATTGCTTGGCTCCCAACCAACCCCCTAGACCCACAATGCCACCATGATGGACACAACTCTGGGTCTCCTTGGCCCATGGAAAGCATCAGGGTAGCAGATGATGTCAAGTCTAGGAAAGAAGGGTCAAGGGAGGCTGGCATCCGGACAAGCCAATCCAGGAGGAATGTTGGGGCAGCCTGTGCTCCATTTCACTGACTTCTGATATTTTCCAGTATGTGTGTGTGTGTGTGTGTGTGCGTGCGTGCACGTGTGTGTTGGGGGTGGGGGTGTTCCTTAGAACAAAAATGACCTTTTCATGCCCATGATAACTTCTTGGCACATGCTGGTGTCACCCCATTTCCCAGGGGGTGAAGAACACAGACACAATCCAGAGAGTGATCTGACCAAGCATAGGGTGCCAGACAGAGATGGGCTGTCTGAAACCAAGGTCATTTCTTTTAACCATTGTGCTGTGTGACTGATCATGGCAGTCATTTGCTTGTCCCTAAGATAAACCATTGTTCCTCAGAGGTTCAAGTCCAAAGGTTTACAAATGGGCAGAGATGATAGAAAACGACAAAGGCTCTGGAGGTGGATGGTGAGGGTACCTCAGATAAGGTCACTGGACTGAAGACTTAAAAACTATTAAAGTGATCAGTTTTATGCTACCTATCATTGTAACACACGTGACAGAAAGAGAGAGGTGAAAATGTTGCAAAACACAAATTGCAGAGAGGCAATTTTATCACTTGTCTAATCAATTTCATTTTTTTTAAAGTTCTCTTTGTTACCATTATGGTTGTTGTTGCTTGAGATGGGGACTTGCTATGTTACCAGGCTGGTCTCAAACGTTCCTCTACTCTCAGCTTCCAGAGAAGCTGGGGCTATGTGAGTGTCTTAGTTGGGATTTTAATACTGTGGAGAAACACCAATATCCACGACAATAACTTGTAAAGGACAGCATTTAATTGGGGCTGGCTTAGAATTCAGAGGTTCAGTCCATTATCATCATGGCAGCACACAGGCAGACATGATACTGGAGTGGTAGCTGAGAATTCTACATCTGGATCGGCAGGCACCAGGAAGAGAGTAAGACACTGAGCCTGGCTTGAGAATCTGAAACCTCAAAGGCCACCCCCAGTGACACACTTCCTCCAATATGGCCACACCTCCTCCAACAAGGCCACACCTCCCAGAGGTGCCACTCCCTCTAAGCCTATGGGGGACATTTTCATTCAAACGACCGCAATGAGCATACTGCTACACCTGACTCACTCAACTTTTTAAGAAACTAAGTGGAAGATGAGAAGGATTTTCTCACTCTCCAGAGCATATGGACTAAGAATCTCTCCCTCTTGCTGAGAACTCTCCTGTCTCTTGGATGGGTCTCTTTGGACACACCACCTGGTGATTAAACTATCTTTTTGTTTTGTGTCCCTTCTATCCAGAAGACCAAAAGTATGCTAGCTTATTGATTCACTGAACATTTTTCTTGCATCGTTCAGAAATGGCCCAAATAAGACCTACACATCTGTCTCCTTACAACTATTATAGAAGGGAACAAATAACAGATTCAGAATCCTTCTTGACACATTGAAATTTAATGGGTCAGTTCAATTTGCAATTGAAGTACAAGTGAGTAGGTTCTGCGCGAGTCACCACGGGCTTAGCCATCAGCAGAGATGGGGGATTTTTTTAGAGTTTGCAAGAAGCCAGCACTGGCACAACACTGAAACCCTAGGCAGCTTTGGTATAAAGAGCTGTGAAATATTAAAGGGGGAGGGATTGTGACTGACAGCTTATTGTGTCCAGTAAGTAAAGATTGCCAATGTGGGCAACACAATCATTTTCTCCTAACGGAATATTACCCCTGTGACGAAAGGCATAACCCCTTGTAACTCACAGGACCCAGAGAGTATAGAAGCTTACGAAGTGTACAGGCCTCTCCTGGAGGTTACTCATGCAGTGAGAATAGGTTCAGAGATGATGTACCTTCTGTAAGCTATCACCCAGGCTGGAGTAGGGGTTTTGATGATGCAGCTGCCTTATTTTGAGTCACCCATCTTGTCTTAGCTAGGGTTTTACTGCTGTGAAGAGACACCATGACCAACACAACTCTTATAAAGAAAAACATTTAATTGGGGGCTAGCTTACAGTTTCAGAAGGATTTAGTTCATGTTCATCATGACGGGAAACATGGCAGCAAGCAGGCAGATATAGCACTAAAGAAGGAGCTGAGAGTTCTACATCTTGATCGACAGGCGGCAGCAGAAGAGTTTGTGTCACACTAGGAATAGTGCCACACTGAGCATAGGAGACCTAAAGACTCATCTCCACAGTGACATACTTTCTCCAAGAAGGCCACACCTCTGAATAGTGCCACTTCCTGGGACCAACTGTTCAAACACAAGAGTATATGGGAACCATTCTTATTCAAACTGCCACAAATCTCCTGTGAGTAACCCCCAATAAACTCGCTGGTTTATCAAAGAAGGCTTGGGTGGAATAATTTCTTTTGTTGGTGGTTAGTGCTCTGTCTGGGGTGAAAAAAATATTTGTTCATGTCCTCCTGGGGGAAAAGTCACACAATAGTGGCCACACAAAAATTCAAAGGCAGGTTGAGCCATAGGCAGATCTCTCAGCTTCAAGCACCAATAAATCAATGAAGATGAGAATAAAAACTCAATACAGACTGGGTTTTCTGCCCTAGTTTGGATGAGATTAGATAATATAGGGTCCAAGGAAAATATGCAAAAACCTTCATGTCCCTGCTGTGTATTGGTATGAGCCTCCCTGAAGTTCTCTGGGTTACCACCCAGACGGAAGACAGCATACAGGTTCATGGTCATGGTTACTCAGCTCATGCTCCTCTCCAGTCTGACTCTGAAGCCCACATTACATCTCTTCTCTGCTCCCTCTCACTGTATTGAGAACGTTCTAGAACGCCCTCTTTCTTCTCCTGTGCTCACCCTGCCTCTGGTTCTCTATTGTCTCTGGCTCCCAACCCTGTGGTAGAAATCTCTCACAGTAAACAGGCCTGGGTGGATGCTGGCTTCTATGAGACTTAGATGCCCCATGTCCTGATCTCTGAGCCTATGTAGGTAGTCTATGTTTTAAAAAAAATACAACTAAGATCTCTTGTCTCTTCTCTGGCTAAGCACTTTAAATATATAATTCTTTTCACCATCTTATTAAATCTGTAAGGTAGATAATACTAAATCTATTTTATAAATGAAGAAATAACCTCAAGTCTCCAACCTAAACTCACCCAGTGTCTCAGTTACGTTTCTATGGCTGTGCAGGGACATCATGATCAAGGCAACTTATAAAATTAAATGCTTATATTTAATTGGGGACTATTTTACAGTTCCCAAGGGAGACCATTTTAATAGAAGCATGACAGGATGCAGGCAGGCAGGAACAATGTTGAAGCAGTTGCAGAGAGCTTACAACTTATCCACAAGCAGGAGGCAGAGAGAAAAAGGAAGAGGGAGGAGGAGGAAGGAAGGAGGAGGAAGAGGAGGAGGGAGGAGGAAGAGGAGGAAAGAGGGAGAAAAAGAGGAGGAGAGGAGAGGAGGGGAGGAGGGAGAGGAGGAGGGGGGAGGAAGAGAAGATCAACCATCACAACAAAAGATGGGGGACTTACTCCTCTGCTCAATTTCAAAACCTACTATGCATTCTAGAATGAAGAGAATGCAGTGCTCGCACAAGGCTAGCCACCAAAGTCAAAGGCATAGAACATGAGAACTCAGCAATACACACTTGCAGTCAGCTAACTTTTAACAAGGGCTCCTGCAACAATGCAATGTGAGTATGTTGCCTCACTGTCAGCCTGATTGTATTTGGAATTATTGGGAGACACAGCTCTAGGATTGTCTATGAGGGTGCTTCCACGGAGAAAGGCTGGCCCTGGGGAATATCTAGCAGTGTGGCTACTTTGGGAACCAGTTTATCCGTTCTTTAAAATGGGTAGAAACTATGCAGCTCAATTCCACTGCTAAGTTGATCTAGGACAGAAATGAGAGGTGTTTAAATAAAAAAAATGTATAGGCAGATGTTTACAGCATTCATTATTTATAACACCCAAAGGGTGCACAGGATCCGATGAAGAGCATCTAATGACTGGATAAATGGAGCAAGGTCTGTGTGTGCCCTGGAATATTATTCAGCCATAAAGAGGAATAAAGTACTGATACCTGGCCCATTTCAGAACCTTGCAAATAGCATGCTCCGTGAAACCAGCCTGGCATAAAGGACCACAGAACTGGGAACTTTAATTTATATAGAAATATGCAGAGTGGACTAAAACTTGTATGCTAGTAGCAGCAGGCTGGGGACAGAGGAAAGTGTGGAGATGCTGAGCTGACAGATTAACTAACTTCTGGTGTGATAAAAGTGTTTTGGAAGTATGTAATTGGTGATGGTTTCACAATCCCATGAATAATAACCCTTAATAAGCCCTCTGAAAGGTTGAGTTTCTTAGCAGATGAATTGGTCTAAATAAAAGGTTAGTTAAAAAAAAAAGCCCTTCTTTGTATTAAAAAAAGCAAAGGAGGCAGGAGAGCTGGCTCAGGGGTTAGGAGTATTTAGTTATCTTCCAGAACCTGAGACTCCAGTTTCCACACTGGGCAGCTCACAAGCTGTAACTCCGACTTCCTCTTGTGGCCTTTGTGGGAACTATATTCAGTGTATGTGTTCAACACGCACACGCACACGCACACACACACACACACACACACACACACACATGCCAATTTAAAAAAATACGCTTTGAAAATAAAATGAAGAAAGAGATGTCAGTAGGGTTTTCTTTTGTTAATCCATTTAAAGTCTATGCCTTGTGGGACAAGAAATAGCCACCCCATGAACAAACCAGTGACAGTATTGAGTATTATGAAATCTTAGAAGAGACTTTCTCCAGGGACCACAACTGTCTTAGCATGCCCCAAGACTTTGACCCTAGGATAAGCACTGGAGTGCAAAGGAGTCCTTTGGGAGGCGAAGGAAATACCAGCCAGGCGACGCAGCAGTGCGTCAGAAGAAGGATCGAGTCCTTCACAGCGCTCATCCCCAAGCAAGCTTCTCAAGAGTCACCGGAACTAGAGCCACCTGGAGCCAGGGAAACTGCTGTTCAGAGTGGCTCTCATCCCCTCACGCAGAGCAAGGTCAGTTCAAACTCCAGCTTCTGGCCCTATTTGCATTCATTGAGGGTTAACTCCTCCACATCAGGAGTAAGCCTCTATCCAGAGGCCAAAGCTAGTAGTTAGAAGCAAAGGGAGAGGTGCTGGGGGCAGGGGGACGGACTCCATCACTGAGATGGAAAGTCCCAAAGAGGAGGCCAGGCCCTGAGAGCTGGCTCAGGAAAACCTGTGTGGGTGGTTAGAGATAATAAATTCTGAAATAAAAGAAGAGCTGGATTTGAATTTTGAAGTCACCGTTTAGCTAGTCTACCAGAAAGTTGATTTCTTAATACGCAAAGTAGGGGAGCGATAGAGTAAATAAATGTCCACAAGTCATTCTAGGACACATTTTGGGAAGGGACTGTGGGAAGCTCTGGATTTGTCCCCTCCGGTCGGAAGTGGGAGGAGCCTGAGAACACGGGAGCCTGCAGCTGGTGTCTGGTGTCACAAGGGTTTTGTAGATCACGCGTTCTAACCTGGAGTCTGTGCCAGTTCCGGGTAATCCGTTTCAGAAACACATAACAGGTATGAGCCCGTGAAGGCTTATGAATGGCATGCAAGGGCCCCCTTTAGCTATAATATACTTCCGGACTCAAATCTCACTTTTTTTTTTCTGAAATGAACATATCTACTACAGATTTGGGGGGGTGGGAGGGTGGATTATTATTAATAGTCTCTCTTTCTCAATTCTTCTGCTCTTTATAAAAAAATTATTTTATGAGTGTTTTCCTGTGTATATGTACAAGTACCACCTATATGCTTGGCACCCTCAGAAACCAGAAGAAAGCATTGAATCCCCTGAAACTGGGGCTGTAGGGGATTGCAAACTACCATGTGGGTGCTGGGAACCGAACCCAGGTCCTGGGCAAGAGCATCAAGTGCTCTTAATCCCGGGGTCGTCATTCCAGCCCCTCTTTTAGTATTTTAACGTGTAGCTGTGTGTTTTTAAATTTAAAAGTGTGGTTCTTGCTGACAGCACACAGATATCCAGGTCTTATTTCTTGTTCGCCTTGCGAATCTCTGGCTTTTTTCTTTTTTTCTTTTTTTTTTTTTTTTGTATTTAGACGAATGACATTTAAAGTGGGTATTGACATAGTTGAATTAATAGCTACCATATTTCTAGCTGTTTCCTATTACTGCTCTTTTCCTTCTGACTTATTTGTTTTGTTTTCCAGTCTCTTTTTTCTATCCTCTGGTTTTAATTGAGCATTTCATATTATTCCATTTTCTTCTGTCTTGGCTATTAATCATACTCACAAATATGTTTAATTCACTAGGCACACATCGGTCATCCCAGTTACTCAGAAGACTGGAGCAGGAGGATGGCTCTGGAGTAGGAGGCAAGGGTCAGCCTCGGTAGTATTGAAATACCCCATCTACAGAGTGTGAACGCTCTCTGTCTCTGTGTCTCTGCCTCAGTCTTTCTCTGTCTCTCTCTGTCTCTGTCTCTCTCTCTGAGTCACCATGCGTTTGTTTTAGCAGGAAATAGTGTGGCTATGTCTTAGAACCTCTGGCTACGCTATGGAGAAGCCCTCAGTTAGCCAGCCCGTAAACTGAACTTCCCAGGGCTCCCACTAACAGATACCCCTTTTCTTCTCTTGCTGTCTCTCTCTCTCTTGCTGTCTCTCTCTCTCTCTCTCTCTCTCTCTCTCTCTCTCTCTCTCTCTCTCTCTCTCTCTCTCTCTCTCTCTCTCTCGGGGTGTGTATGTGTATGAGCGTCTATAGCCGCCAGCAGCCACGGGTTACTGGGTTCCTTAAAGGAAAGCTGGGGATGGATGGGAAGGATGGATGAGAGAGAAATGAGACCAAGACAAAGTTTCTGATCAAGGCCCAATGTTTAATTCTTAAGTCTGAATTTAAAGGGGGGAACCCCATCCCCCACTGTGCCAGGATCTCATCGCTTTGCTTGGATCTCTTCAGGAAGGCCAGCTCAGCTGCCCAGCAGGTAGTGGCTTCATCCAGGAAGCTGCAGATGTGGTAACACAGTAGTCTAGGGCTAGCCAACTGTGGCTAAACAAGGTCTGATTGAGCCTGCTCAAGGCTGGGGTAAGGGCACAAGTGTGCATGTATGTAGTGAGATAGGACCCAGGGCCTCAGGTATGCTAAGCAAGAACTCTTCCACGGCATTCCATTCAGTCTTTGCTGTTTAGCGTTTTCATGACTGCAGGGACTGCTTTATGCCCTGCTGTCCCTGAAGGGCCGTGCCCCATAAGCTCCAGGTATCTCTGCCCACCACTGCCTTGAGCCATCCCCAGGTCAGACTTCTGAGTCTCAGCATCCAGCTCCTGGTGTGTGAGCTCTGCCCTCAGAGTGAGCAGATAAGCTCACGGGACATCTGCAAACCCCACTCTGTCTCTAGGGAGAATTCCCTCTCTCTCAACCCAGCCTTGGGCCTCACTCTGGATCCTCTGCTCATTCCATCTTAAGAATGGAAGAGAACAAGCTTAGCTCCACTGGGGTCCTCCACTTGCTCTCTCCAGAGAGAGGATGCATCTGTGTTTCCAGGGATGAAGAGAGAGGGGCCATGTTATAGCAGCACTGGGGATCTTTAGGGACCTAATGGGAGGCTGCAGCTACCCTGCCTGCATTTGGATAAAGCTGGGAGGCACTTGGGTTTTCATTCGCATCCCTCATCAAGGTTATCACTGATGTTCCCTGCCTCAGATTGGACGTCCCCCCATTTCTTCTGTGGGACCAGAGCATCTTCATCTTTTTGTTCAGCTCTTTGGTGATCTTGTTCTGCTCTCTCCACACCCCACTGTCTTCCTCAGGGCACTTCCTTAACCAAGCACTTACTGTCTTCCTCAGGGGCACTCCCTTAACCAAGCACTTTCTCATGACTCGAAACTCATAGTGTTCCTGGAGAGTCGAACCTGACACCATCCAAATAGGCCAAGGCTTCTGTGACTATACTTCATGGACAGTTCTGGACTCCAACATGGTTTGGGTCTCCAAACTGAACAGCTAATACCATTTAAATGCCAGATGTTCATACAAATAGAAATATATGAAATATACATATATATTTCCAATATATATACTAATTATACACACAGACACAGACATGGACACGGACACGGACACGGACACGGACACGGACACAGACATAGACATATATATTACCTAACAAAACTCTATACTATTGGTCATTTCCAATATAATTTTTTAAACATTTTTCTTGTGACTATTCTTCAGAAGCCCCAAAACAGCAAGAGCCCACTGTTGCCAGGAAATTAATTGATTTGATTGCTTGCTCCATTCCAGACTTGAGCCACACTTCCTGTCTCTTCCTTTCACAACACCTCTTTATCCCTCAATGGCTTCACTGAGGCGAACATGGTGCCCGAGTCTTCCCCGCCCCACCATGCTGTCAAGTCCTGTTCCTGGGAAAATGATTAAATTGGTGGAGCAGCTGAGAGGTCCAACGTTTACTTTTCTTACCTTGGCAGCAGGGGGAAGGCCCTTGAAGGTATTTCAGGAAGCAGAACATGGACGCGAGGAGACTTCTGGAACACATGATCCTATAGATGTTCTTTCACTTATCTCCAATAAGTGGAAGTTGGGTGAAGGCTTTTTCTCACCCTCCCAGCCTGTAGCTCAGTCACAGCAGAAAGAGCAGAGCCCTCCCCCCCTACCCCACCAGCGCCACCATCCTGCCCTCATGCATACTGCAGCTCAGAGCTAATCACAGAGAGCTTCATGATACTGCAGCCGAGTTCACTAGATGACAATCCCCGTTCAGATTCTGGCGCTATACCTGCTTCCTGAATAACCTTTTAGGAAAAATTCACTTAACTTCTTGGCGAATCCAGAATCCATTTTTCTGGATGTAGAGAGCAGTTATAAAATATAGGAATAGCAGTGTGTGGTGGGGGGAGGAGCGGCTGGAGAGATGGCTCAGCGGTTAAGACCATTGACTGCTCTTGCAGAGGTCCTGAGTTCAATTCCTAGCATCCACATGGTGGCCCATAACTATCTGTAATGGGATGTGATGCTCTCTTCTGATGTGTCTGAAGACAGCTACAGTGTACTCACATACATTAAATAAATAAATATTTTTCTTTTAAAGGAATAACTGTGTATAAGAGCTGCACCAGGTGTTTGAGGAGGGTGAATCCAGTCTTCTTCCCATATCCTGCCAAAACCAATCGATGAGGCTCATTTACTTCAGTCCCCACTATGCTTCTCTAGCTCGGGAAATAGAACCCCCAACCAATAAACTCCTAAAGTTCACATCATGAGACTTTCACATTAAAAGATCATTTTCTTGGCACTGGTTGAAGCTACCCATCTTGCCAAGATGAACAGGGGCCTGGAGAGTTGAGGGGTGTGTTCAGGGGCCTGGAGAGTTGAGAGGTGTGTTCAAAGCCCAATGTTTCAACCCTGGTTAATCACCGACGCTTTTGAAGTTCATCTTTACATGTCCTGGCAAATGGGTCACCAACTACATGGCCAGTGTTACCTCCCAGGTGTCTCTACTTGGGGTCATCCCAGGGCATTGGCTATTCCAGAAGGCAAGGCAGTGAGTGACTTAAGATTCCCTAGGGGTGATGCTGGTGCTGGACCACTGGCCAGGGTCCCCAAAGAAGGCCACTCTGGATGTCATGTGTCCTGCCAGAAATGTGAGGCCAAAGGACAGTCTCTCAGAAGCAAGGGCAATTCTGTAGCTTTTGGTCTTAGTAAGTGGCTTTCTCCACCCCAGGGTTTTCAACAGACAGAAGAGACCTTCTTGTCTGAGCCTAGGCTCTGTCAAAGACCTGGAGTAAGAAGGCCTGACCCTGAGACCTCAGGTGTTTTAGAAAGCCTCCATCTTGCCTGCATGCTTGTTGTTTCTGCAACGGAGCCTCGCGGATAGGGAGGAGAGGCCATTGACTGTACCTCAGAAACAAAGCTGATGTATAGAGAGGCCCATCAGTGAGGACAGCTCCCAGGAGAGCTATACTCAGGATGCTTGATGATCAAGTTAGTCTCACCAAAGAGGGCAGGAGAGCCATGATAAGCACATTCAGGACATGGATATCCCTTAGCACACCATGACAGCTGGTACCCGGCTGCTACACCACCCATGGTCTCCTGAATCTAGAATAGCTTTGGAGGATGTATGAGAATCTGAAGGCTGCCAAGGAGGTAGTAGATACACACCACGGTCTCATCGGAGGTGGGAACAGAGCACATGGATAGAAAAGTTCTCCAGAGACCCGAATTGCTGCCCCAGTTCTTAGGTTATCAGGATTTAGGGTATCTGGATCCAGCAAAAAACAAAACCTTGGACACCAGGTAAATTCCAAATTTTAGGGAACAATTCATCCTTTTCAGTATTTGCTGTTATGTGATACTGGGAGCATACTTTTAAAAATTAATGTTATTTATCTGAAATTCAAATTTTACTGGACACCGTGTACTTATCTGGTACTCTTCCACTGCCACCCCTCACCCTTGAACAGGAAAGTGACATTTTAAAATGCCATGCTAAAAAAACCATACATTCAGCATCAGAAATACAGAGAAGTATGAAAAATAAAAATACAAGCTAGCCATCATTTTGCCACCCACAGTTAACAAGTGTTAACATTTTCTGACCCTTGCCAGTCAGTGTGTCCATTCTCTCTCTCTCTCTCTCTCTCTCTCTCTGGATATGTGTATGTGAGTGTGTTTTAGTAAGAATCATATGCTTATAAATTTATACTGTTGCAAACATATAGCCTCATATTATATTTTCATCTGTAACATATATATGCATATAAAGATATAAGCACACATGTACACATGTGCGCAAGCACACATGCACATACACACTACATATACACACATATACATGTACATATATGCACGTGTACATATATGTACACACACACATATATATATTTACATATGGATATTAGACATTCATGTGGTGCACTTAGATACGTGCAGGCAAAAGAAATCTTTTAATATCTTTAAATATGTGCTGCATATATGAGAACACATGCTAACAAACCAACAAAACCACCCAAAACTAGACAAAAATCTTATCACCCTACTACCCTTGACACCCCCACCCACAAGATGCTTCGAAGATTCTGCTTACTATACTCAACAATAACCTTGGCTCTTTGCAGTTAACCTTGTAGCAGCCGTCCACAAAAGTGGCGTAAAGCAGACACCGGGGTTATTGGATGCACCGTGATAAGCCAGGGCTGGGACTGTTGATACTTTCAGCTTGACGCCATTCATCCAATGGGATGGTAAGAAGTGATTCAATGTGAGCTGAGCGCTGGATAAAGACCTGAAACCGAGATTCCTTTTCTGTATTATGGGGACAAAGATGTCCAGGTTGGGGCTGCTGGGTGGGTAAAAGTACTTGTTGCCAAGGCAACTGACCCAGGACCCCTGAGAGAAGAATCAGCTTGAAGAATCAGCTCCTTCAAGTTCCCTCCGGACTCCATTACCCAAACACAAACAAATAAGTTTAATCTTTAAATGATAAGCACTGGGACGACTGAGGGAAGACAGAAAGCAAGGCCAAGAGGACCACGGGGATGGGAATAAGGGTTGCCAGAAGGTTCCGTTCACTGTAGACCCACATGAGGAACTTACAGTTTATGCTTAGTGTGATGTAAAAAACTAGATGATACGCAGAGAATCAAGATCTCTCTCCCTGTCCGTCCTCTATGCCCTTGCCTTGTTTGGAGTTTCAGGAAGCCACTGCAGCTGGAAATTTAGTGCAAAAAGGAAGCCCCACCCATGACCGGAAGTATGGAAAGAAAAGCAGGGGCCATCCCCCTTGTCACACAGCCCCTAGCTCTGTCCTCCTGTGTGTCAATCTGGCTTCAACAATTGCAAATGTGTAGTGTTCCCCGTGGTGTTTGCATCTTGGAGGTCCCCCCTGGGGGCTGTGGACTGCCCAAAGACACTTTCTCCATTGGGTTTGTCCAGAGAACCTCACCACCAACCCATTCGCTAGAGAACGCCTAGTGAATGTTAGAACAAATGGTCAGTTCTTTAGTTATTTATGTACCAACGGGCTCCAAGATGGTTTGGTGTTGCATACATAGCTGCATATCTTTTTAAAAATAAAATAAATGAAATGAAATTCCATCAAGAAAATGTGAAAATATGATAAACCCAAGCTTTAAGATGTTGGTTAAAATACTCAATTATGGGCCGGAAGATGGTGCAGAGGTTAAGAGCACTGGCTGCTCTTACAGAGGACTCAGGTTCAGTTCCTAGAGCCACATGGCGGCTCACAACCATCCACAGCTCTAGTTCCAGGGGATTTTATGTCTTCTTTTGACCTCTGTGGCACCCAGGCACATACAGACCTATAGGCAAAATACTTATAATGCATGAAATAAAATAAACAAATCTAAACAAGACCCTCAATGGTTTTCAGTTCAGATAAAATTCAGAAAAAAAAAAGACAGAAAAAAAAGTCATTTCCTAGATTATCAGAAAACAACAACAATAACAACAAAACCCCAAAATAATAAGAAGCCAGTGGCTCAGGAAAAGCCTAGGTCTATCGAATACTACATCAAAGACTTTGTCTTTAATAATCCCCATAAAGAGATTGTAAATAAATTAATGCAGCCATGGCTTTCAAGTGGCTGTTTCTTGGTTCACCCCTCCCAAGAGCATTAGCCAGGCCCGTCTAAGCATCATTTCTTCATGGTGACTGGGCCAGGAGGACAGAAGTTTCGGATGGGTTCTGCCCAGCAGCCTACTGATAGAACTACTGATAGTAGTTCACAAGTGGAGAGGGACCACGGGAACCCTGGGCAAGATGGGGTTGCCAGGTGCCCTGTGATGCTTGAGCATCAAGGGAAGTGCGCATCAGCATCCCACACACCTTGGAAAGGAGGGAGCTTTCCCCTTGCTTAGAGCAATCTCGGGAATCCCAGTTCCTGCTGGAACTGGATGAGGGGGGACTCACGGAGGAGGACCGTTTGAAGAAGGAGAAACTTCATGAAGTGCTGTGGTAAACAATTTGTATTTTAAGCCTGAGAAGAAAGCATCTTGTGGCAGGCAGCCTTACCAAATGTGTGCTGGCTCTGACGGAGACACCCAAGGACTGTTTGCCCCTCTATTTGGGGTGCCCCATTTCCTGGCTGTCCAACAGAATTGTAAAATATCACCCCTGACTGATGGTTAATGTATGAGGTGACAGGCAAAGCAACTTGTGTGTGTGTGTGTGTGTGTGTGCATGTTTGTGTCCCAGTTTCCAGCCCCTCCTGAGTTAGCCTGGAAGAATGACCAGATAGCTATTGAATCATTGTGTGGACTCCAAATGGCTTCCTCGTGAAGAACAAGGCTTGGAAAAGAAGACCATGGTGAGTTCAATACAACCCAAAATAAAAAAAAAATACAAAAAGCCAAAACACCACCAAAAAAACAAAACCAAAAAACTCACATCTCCTTTTCATCATCATTTCCCTGAATAATTTTTAGTGTTATTTCAGTGCCCCGGATTTTCCACCTAGATCTGCGTGTGCAAGCATTTCCTGTTCTACACTCTAATGTTAGATGACACATTTGTCCCTTGCTAAGCTCTCTGTCTTGTTAGGTGCTGATCTCATTCCTAGATAGGACAATGTAGCCCCACTGAGTTTTTTACTGACTTTCTCTTTTTCTTTGGGGTGGGAGTGGTTCGAGACAGGGTTTTTCTATGCAGTCCTGGCTGTCCTGGACCGTGCTCTATAGACCAGGCTGGCTTCGAACTCACAGAGATCTGCTTGCCTCTGCCTCCGGAGTGCCGGGATTAAAGGTGTGCATCATTGCTGAGCGGCATGGCTGGCCTTTCTTTAAGCCCATATAAAGTTGCTTCTGAAGCCTAGTTTCCTATTTTTTAACTCGATAGTGTTGTCCATACATGTGTCCTGAGAGAGCTCACAGGGAACTGAAGGGTGATGCAGGTTGGAGCTAGGGGCATCCAAGGGGACAAACAGACCCAGAGCCTGGAAGAATTATACAAACCACCGGCTGTACATTCTGATGGAGGATGGAAGTCCATATGTTCTCAGATAATCAGGCCAAGTAAATAAATTATTTGGGCATCAATGGGATTGATGGGGTTGAGTTGTTGGGTGACAGGATCGGATTTGCACTGACCCAATCCTGGCAGGAAAACCGACAGCGTGCCGTGCTCAGCACACTCCAGATGGCTATTTTCCACCATCTAGGTATAGTTCTATGCAATTCCCGGATTCCAGAATACGCTTTGATGTTCTACTGTGCACGCGTTTTGTTTGTTTGTTTGTTTGTTTTAGGGGAGGGGGAGGAGGCGTGTGAGGGCAGAGCAGTAAGACACAGAGCCAGTAGTGCTGATACTAAAGATTATTCTTTAGCTGTTAGCTGCGGGGGCGATGTCTGGTGCTATGATGGAGACTAGAAGATATATTTACAATAGCCTCTCTCTCTCTCTCTCTCTCTCTCTCTCTCTCTCTCTCTCTCTCTTTCATCTTTGTCTCTCTTTCTCTGTCTCTGTATCTCTCTGTCTCTTTATCTCTCCCTTTGTCTCTCTGTTTCTCTTTTACTGTCTATCTCTCTGTCTCTCTGTCCTTCCCCTCCACCATGTGTGTGTGTGTGTGTGTGTGTGTGTGTGTGTGTGTGTGTGTGTGTGTGTGTGTACGTAGCTCAGAGAACAGCTTCATGGAATCTGTTCTCTTTCTACCTTTACATGGGTCCTAGGAATTGAACTCAAGAAGTCAGCCTTTGGCTGCACGTGCTATTTATTACATACTGAGCCAACTTACTGGCTCCACAGCCACATCCTGAACAACAGGAAAAAAAATACCATTATCTACAGGGGACTTGAGGCAAATGGGGAGATAGAAATAAATGTAAATTGATCTGTCCCCCATGCAGAAAAAGAAAGCAAGATGATCTCCAAGGATTCCAGTTTCCAGATTGGAACGAAACTCTAGAGCCTTCTAGGAACATCTTCTCTGGATGGGAGTGTGTGCTGTTCCCTGACATGTGCATACATGCAAACTCGGATCCCGGAGTTGTCTCTGACTGCCAGTTCTCCAACTATGAGTACCTCCAATCTATGAGATCCTTCTTCCGTGCTTATGCCAAACGGTCACATCGATTCGCGACGCTAATGAAGTGAATACCCAAGCATCTATATTCATGAGCTATTACCTCCATATTGATTGTAGCCTTAATTGACAATTACTTGAATGGGCTGGGCTACGCTGAGCTTTTATTAATTTTCCATTGTGATGCTTGTTACTAAACTTCATTACAATTGTGTAACAATGCAAACTCCCCACTGTGGCTAATTGAAGTGGAAAATTCCACTGGCCGAGTCCCCAAATCTATTTATTCTGGAAAATAAAGAATCTGGTACTATTAAATTTGATATCAAGATTCTAAGGCTCGATTCTGTGGGAAGAGAATCGTGACTTTGGCTGTGAAAAATAAATAGAATTTGCTAAATTGTTTTTCCTTTGCTGTTATTTCACAGGACGGGTGGTATCCAGAGACTAGATTTTCTACCTCACTGCCTAAAGAAACAGTGAGCTTCCTGCTACTGCCAAAATGTGTTCATCTCACTCCATTGCCTCACTTTAAAAAAAAAATTATTTATTTTGTTAGTAAGTTGGGCTAATTTTAATTAGGAGAGAGAAACTGACAGAGAGATTTAGAATCAGTTTTAGAATTTCCATCAGCTAAACCCTGTAAACAGAACACTTGTTTGCTCCTGTTGTTTTCTCCCAGCAAACCAAAGGCTGTGCTTTTAAACCATTCTTAAATAAGCAAACAGCTGAACACCAAGAGGCTGCAGCTGAAAATGGAAGTCGCAACTTGGTCACAGGCGAGTTTTAGTAAAGAAAACACAATTGCTGCCCATAGAACTCCCAGAGACACACCAGGGACAGGGACCTCTCATCTCTCTCCAATCTGGCCAGCGTCAGGGTGGGGCTTCCTTTGTCATCTAAAATGCCCCTGATGGTCGGTGATTATATTGGAAATGTAAATGAATGAGGTCAGCTGAATCACCGCCATGCTTGGAAAATGGGAAAATATAATGCTGGGGGTCAGTCCATCTGATCTGTGCTTGGGATAAGATTATTATTCATGCTGATTCAGACTCACTGATTATATGCACAAAGCCTCCTCCATCTTACACGGGTGTGCTTTTAATAAATTTCAAACTTCACTTTCATTGTCATTCATAAAAAAAATGTTAAAAATAGATCTGAGTTGTCTTGATCAGTTTCTTCTGAAGAAAAGTTTTCAAAGGGACCTAGAGCGTTACTGGTTACGGGAAGTGAAATTCCAGTTTCTGTTTTTATTTATAGTAACAGAAAGTTCCACTAGAGTGAGTCTAAGAAGACTTAAAATCTAGTATTAATGATATTAGAATAAAATTTTGTGGGATAAGAGAAAGTAAAACCTGAGATCTTGAAGAAAGAGAAGTAAAATTAGAGGGTATCAAATATAATTTTTTCCTTATGTATCTATATTGAAATGGCTGATGTAAACATTACATTGCTATGGGTATAAATTTTATTACTGCAGCACAAAGTTTCAGGATTTGGGGGGGATTTAATTTCATTTTTATTTTATGTGTATAGGTGGATACATTTGCACACCACAGGTCAGAAGAGGACTTCAGATCTCCTGGGAATTGAACCCAGGTCCTCTGGAAGAGTAGCCAAAGCTCTTAACTGCTGAGCCATCTCTACTTTAAAATGCCACAACTTACTGCACAGTGCGGGCTGTGTGCTGCCTGGTGAGTGCTATGGGTAGTATCATCTTCACAAATGAGGTCTTAGGCCTCTTGGCTTTGGTCTAGAGAGATGGCTCAGTGGTTAGGATCACTGACTGCTCTTCTAGGTGCTGAGTTCAGTTCCCAGCATCCAAGTGGTGGCTCACAATCATCTGTAATGTAATCTGATGCCCTCTTCTGGTGTGTCTGAAGACAGTGACAGTGTACTCATATATATATAATATATGTATATGTATGTATGTGTATATATATATATATATATATATTTCTTTAAAGGGGGAAAAAAAAGAACTCTTGGCTTCCCTAGATCTCTAACCACAGGCCCAAATAGAGAAAGATGGGATCCCTTCTGCAGTTCCTTCAAGATTAAGACCATTAAGAGCATGGATAGTGGGGTGAGAGAGACTGATTCAAATGTCTCCAGAGGTTTTAATAGCTTCTTGATTGCTCCTCCCCCACCTGCTCACAGCACTGACCAAACTCTGCCTTCTCCATATCACTGAAAGCTTTGGCCCTTGAACAATTCTAGCACGGACACTTGGGCCCACTCTCCCCAGTGGCTCCCTCCTTCCACTGGGTTCAGCTTCTTTGCTGATTGGGCGTTTATGGTGGGGGTGGGGGTGGGGGACAAAGCATGCCTTGGACTCAGTCTAAAGGTAAGCTGGGGGCTCAGCATCGCAGGGTTCCTGCCTGGCCCTCAGTGTCCCACTTCTGTTTGAAGTTATTTTGCTGGAAGCCATTGGCCACAATATAGGTCAAGTCCACCATCACAAAAATGGCCGCTGCCACCTACCTCCTCACTTAACGTATTTGACCCAACTCAACAGTGCCTAAGCCAAGGAACCAATACAGGGGTCCGTCCTTTTCAGGGCTCCTACCTTTTTGCTAAACACCATGACCAAAGCTTGTTCCTCATGGCTTGCTCACTTTGCTTTCTTATACATCCCAGGAGAAGTGGGCTGAGCCCATTCTCGTCAAACATCAACCAAAAAAGGTACCCAAAGGCTTGTCTACATGCAATCTGATGGGGACAGAGACATTTTCTGAGCTGAGTTCTCTCTTCTCAGATGACTCTAGCTTGTGTCAAGTTGACAAAAAGCAAGCAAGCAAACAAACACCTAACCAGCATAGTTCAGCATCCTTGGTTGTTTGTGTTGTGAGGCAGGGTCTCACCCTTTCACCCAGAGTGACCTAAAAACTCACAGTGTAGCCCAGGCTGGCCCCAGATTCAGCAACTTCCTCTGAAGACCCCAAAATGTCCCATGTTCTTCTAAATACTCCTGAAATGACGTCTTGGGTCTGCATGCTCCCTGTTCCCTTTCTGCATTCATTCATTCATTCATTCATTCATTCATTTATTCATTCCTCTTAAGACAATTTTGTGGTTTGTTTTTAAATGAGCTAGGAACTATTTTCAGTTTAGAAAAACTAGCCAGAGAATCAATCTTGACTCAGTTGCTAGGATACTACGTCTTTGGAGCAGAAGTAAAGAATCAATTTCCCTGCGCCTTAAAGAACATGTATTTAAGTAAATTACTTCCCTAGAAATATTGATTCATTTCAAAAAAGCATTAAATAATACGGAAACAAGAGGATTTTTTTTCTGTGAAAGCTAAATCTCCACATTGAAGCGGATGTACACTTAAATAAAATATATTCACAAGGATAATCCCGACCTCGCTCTAGAGAGAACATAAACATTAATGAAGTGACAGAACTAGTCACGTAGGGGGAGTGCTTGCAGGCCGCTGCATAAATAATGACCACCAAATTGCCTGAGTGGTTTTATGTGTGAAATGGCTTTGTGAATTTTCCAAAGAACTCAGTCCTAGGATTACGAGGTGCAAGGCTGAATTTGTTCTAACAAATGAAGTATTCTTAAGACATATTCTAATGGAGACATCACGACTAAACACACATTATCTTCCAAACTGTGCTTTAAAAATGTTTCAGCTTCTTAGTGGGCTCCGTGTACTGGGAAGAGCGGCGAAGGCCGGCAACTGGCCTCTCAGGCACCCTCGGACATCACCAAGTCCTGCTCCAGGGAGTCAAGCCAGCCAGCCTGCAGAATGTTTCAGCAGGAACTTTTGGCTGCTTTAAGCGCCTAGAACAAATGTTTGTTTGCTCCAGTACGGGGAATCAAATGCCTTTGTGTGAAAACATTTGCTCGAGAAGCAAATGTTTGTTTTCATAATCGACATTTGGACTGTTGGAACATTACCACTTCAGATATTGGTTGGAGAAATATACATTTAATACGAGAAACCAGACTAGGATCGGACACCAGTTGGGACACAGATGAAGGCGGCAAGAGAATGAGGTAGAAACTGGACCCTGTCAGGACTAAGGAGGAAAGCTGGGCCTTGCTTTCCGTGTTTCTGCTTGTTTCCCAGCAACGATATAAACGAAGAATGATTTATTTCTGTCTAGAAGCATATGACTTATAAATTATCAAGGACAGAAGCAAGAGTGTATTTATCTAGTATTAATATTTAAATGCCATTTTCCTATTGAATGTACCTCGTGCTCTGTATTAATCTGTTACATCAGATTTAGTACAGATTCATGTTGCCTAAATGGAGGATTTTTTTTTTCTCTAGGCTCACGTTTGATTATCTGTGCTTGGTAGTGGGAGGACAGATACTCCCCAAACAGCAGGAGATGCAGAAATAAGCCCTGGCTTTTGAGTGCATTAAATTTTTTAGCAGCAGAGAGAAACTAATTACATTTTAAGGGAGAGAGATATTTGCAAGCGTGACAAGAGTCATTTATATATTAAATATATTATATTTGGCCACAGTTAATCCATAAATAGAAAGCACAATTACACTGAGTTTGAGGATGAAGACAAGAACAAAACATCTTTTAAATTAAAACAGTCTTTTTTCCACGTACAGTTTGAATATTTTTAGTTTGATAAAAAACCATGAGTACATGCAAATGTATTGGCTTTTATGGTGTCAGACTGGAGTTTTTCGTTGATATGAAAAGAAATTGTACCATCCAGGTTCATCAGAACATTTATGAGCTGAAATGTGGAATCAGATTACTATATACTTTAAAATACAATAAAATTATAGTTCAAATTTCTTTGCTGCTAGCCTTAGGCCTATTTGATCTTCAGCTGATGTGTATATTATATTATGTGCTGCAATAGAAAAGCAAGCCAGTGTCGGTTTAGAAATGCCAAATGGAAGAATTATTCATTAGAACTTCAAGGAACAGACTTTGTATCTAAAAATCCACCCATTACTAACTGTTTCCATTTGTAAATTTCATGAGCAAGATAAGTGATATAATGCATGTATATTTGAAGTGCTGTGAGCTTCCAGAACTCAATAACTCAAAGTATTACAGTAAATTCCCATTTCTCCTGAATCCAAACTACCAGGGAGCAGAAATAATGAGAAATTTTTTTTTTTTTGGTGCGATTTATAAAATGGTAATGTCCCTGGAGGATTACAAGATCCTAAATTCTTTTGAACAGTCACAGAAAGATTAAATTTTGTTCAGCATAATTTTGTGGTAGGAATGTTTGATAGTATTGTAATTCTTTGAAGATAGTAATTAATCTGTGTGTAGCCCATGGTGATTCTTCTTGTTCAGCCTCAATGTAGATACAGCATCTTGCATTTTCCGGAAACATGGGTTTTATATTTCTAGTTTAATACAACCCTAAAGTGTAGAGCACAGAATAAACCTTACTTACTGCGTTTGATAATGGGCTGTATGGACCCCACTTCAGTGGCAACTGATGACTCCGAATGGTTGCTGTAGAGGATTCCGATGGAAACTCACCCTAGCCCATAGTACCAGGCCGTCTCTTAGAACTCACATTTGAGCTGGGCACCTATTCGAGTCAAGGATGTAAGATCTCTGGGATGTTCGAGGTGTGTGTTTTCTCTCTGCCCCTTG